>NC_069501.1:165027120-165105923 GCF_027579735.1 Bombina bombina
CCTCTCACACATCCTATCTAGTCGTTGGGTGCAAGAGAATGACTGGGAGTGACGTAGAGGGGAGGAGCTATATGCAGCTCTGCTGGGTGAATCCTCTTGCACTTCCTGTTGGGGAGGAGTAATATCCCAGAAGTAATGATGACCCGTGGACTGATCACACTTAACAGAAGAAATTATGTTACAAACAGGATCATGAATAGGAAAAAACTCAAGGAGATTAAAGGGATTGCATTTTTAAACAACTTTCTAATTTACTCCTATTATCAATCTTTCTTTGTATCTTTATTTGAAAATCAGGAATCTAAGCTTAGGAGCCAGTCCATGTTTGTTTCAATACCTGGATAGCGCTTGCCGATTGGTGGCTACATTTAGCCATCAATCAACTGAAGCTTCATTCTTGAAATCCCAAGATGTGGCAACCAATCTCGTCGAATGAGCTGTAATTCTCTGAGGAGACTGACCCGGCTACAAATAAGCTTAGTGAATCGCACGTTTCAACCATGAGGCTAAAGAAATAGCAGAGGCCTTCTGGCCTTTCTTAGGACCAGAAAAAAGACAAACAGACTAGAAGTCTCTCTGAAATCCTTAGTAGCATCAACATAATATGTCAATGCTCTAACATCCAAAGAAAGCAAGGATTTTTCAGTAGCATTTTTTAATTAGGACACAAGGAGGGATCTATAATTCCTCTATTAATGTTGTAAGAGGTAGCAACTTTAGGTGAAAATTGAAAAGCAGTCCACAAAGCAGCCTTATCCTGATGGAAAATCAAGAGAGCAGATAATTCAGAAACTCTTCTAGCAGAATAGATAGCCAAAATAAATAGAATTTTCCAAGAAAGTTTAATGTCCAATGTATGCATGGGCTAAAAAGGATGAGTCTGTAGCACTTTTAATACTCAATTTAAGACTCCAAGGAAGAGAAATATGCCTAATAACAGGTTTAGACTGGATCTCCTTTTTTATGGATTTTTCAATAAATAGATGTTTTTAATATTTCACACAGTAGTACCTGCACCTTTTTGTTCATGTGGTATGGACCAAGGTGTGATGGGCCGCAGATACGTCACTCTGTATTGATTGCTAAGGATTAGATGAACTTTGATACTGGCTTTCCGGTTCGGGGTCTGATGTTTGCCACATGACAAGGAATCTGTCTGTCTGATAACTCTGATTAAAGCCTGGAAAAAACAATGAACATCAGAAAGATTAGCAATTTTCCTATGAAACAATACAGAAAGGGCAGAGATTTGGCATTTCAGAGAACTGGCAGATAAACCTTTATCGAAACCATTCTGGAAAAATTGAATTAAAATTGTTCTAGGAATTCTAAAAAAAAATAAAAAAAAATGCCAAGCATAATCATGGGCAGTGCACCACGAAATGTAAGATTTCCAAATTGTGTGATATTTTCCTAGAAACAGGCTTGCGGGCCTGAATCATTGTGTTAATCACAGAGTCAGAGAATCCTCTATGACTGAGAACTAAGCGTTCAATTTCCATGCCATTCATTTTAGATCTGGATGGAAAAAGGGACCTTGAGCAAGAAGGTCTGGCCTTAGAGGAAGAGGCCACGGTGGGCAACCAGATTTGCATACCAAATCCTGTGAGGCAACGCTGGAGCTATCAGGATTAGAAATGATTGTTCCATTTTATCTTGGAAATAACTCATGGAAGCAGGACCAGAGGGGGGGGGGGGTATATATAAACAGTTTGGTAAGACCAGGGAACTGCTAGAGCATCAAACACCTCTGTCTGAGGATCCCTGGACCTCGCAAGGTACCTGTGAAATTTGTTGCTCAAACAAGAGACGGGGCATATTTAAGAAGGTGCGAGCGGTCATGATCCGATATTGCGGATTATGTCCACTGCACATCGATAAATGCCGACTGCATACGCTCTTGGCATTTATCACTGCACCAGCAGTTCCTGTGAACTTCTGGTGCAATGCAAACCCTGCAGATTTGCGGCAAATTGGCCGCTAGCAAGGAGTGTCAATCAACCTGATCGTATTTGATCGGGTTGATTTCCGGCGATGTCTGTCTGCCTCCTCAGAGCAGGCAGACAGGTTATAAAGCAGCGGTCTTTAGAATGCTGCTTCATAACTTGTGTTTCCGGCAACCCTGAAGGCTCGCCGGAAACACGGGGCATCAAGCTCAGTTTAAGGCTTGATAATTTGCCCCCCAAAAGATCTATTTCTGGTAGGCCCCATAGTTGTACAATCAGATAGAATACATATTGGTGGAGAGACCACTCTCCTGGATGTAGCGACTGACAACTGAGGTAATCTGCCTCCCAGTTGTCTACACCTAAAATGTGAATCACAGTAATTAGGCAGGAATTTGCTTGCACCCAAGAAAGGATTTCACTTACCTCTATCATGGCTATGGCTCTTCAAGTTCCCCCTTGATGATTCACATAAGCTACTGGCGTAATATTATATGTCTGAAAACGGATAGAAGGCTGGGAACCTAAAAAAGGTGACCTTTGTCTGAGGAATCAAGGAACTCTTTGGTAAATTGATCCTCCAACTATGTGTTTGAAGAAACAACAATAGTTGTTTTGTGTGAGATTCTGTTAAATGAAAAGATTGAGCTAGTATCAAGATTTCATCCAGGTAAGGAAATACTGCAATACCCTGAACTCTGATTCAGGATCAAAAGGGCACTAAGGACTAGGGTTGCACCGATACCATTTTTTTAAGACCGAGTACAAGTACCAATACTTTTTTTCAAATACTCACCGATACCAATTACCGATACTTTTTTTATGTCATGAAAGTTTACCAAGCACAATACAGACTAATGATTTAAGATCGCTTCTTTATAATTATGAACTGTATCTCAAAAGACATTTTGAAATAATAAAACAGTTTTATGTGCTTGTTGTCACAAAATTCACAGAATAAGTTTATAAATTAATTTATTACAATAACATATATTAATAATAGCAACAATAACAGCTGCAGCAGCTGGGGCTGGAAAGCTACAAGTTAAAGGGGCGATTACTGGATGCAATTGGGTTGTAGGGTGCCTATATAACTGATAAATCTGACACTTGTACTTAATACAAAGTCGTATAATTTAATTCTGAAAAAAATATTGGGGGAAGGAATGTCCCAGTAATCCCCTTTGAGAAAAATGGGGCATTTGTATTCTACTGACTCAACAGAAAATAGGGCTGGTCTTCATATTTTTCCAGGGTTGCTTTTTATTCCCAGTCCAGCCCTGGCTAAGGGTGTTCCTCAGAGTACAGTATATTTTGAGCATAATTGTGCAAGATAAGAGGCTTCCAGCTGTATAATAGCGGCTTTTGGAGCACTGCTCTGACGTAAAATAATACAAATAACAGCAATTTGTATTGGCAGAACAGAAGTGAACAATTTTTAGTTAAGTCTCCACTCCAGCTTAAAATGAAATGGGAACATACAGTTTGAAAAACGCCACAAGATGGCATATGGGTAGGAATTGGAGGTATCTGTTTAAGTATCGGTGCATTTGCACAAGTACTCATGCAAATACTTGGTATCGGCACCGATACTAGTATCGGTATCGGTGAAACCCTACTAAGGACCTTTGTAAATATTCTTGGAGCAGTAGCTAGACAAAACGGAAGAGCAACAAACTGATATGGCTTTACCAGAAAAGAGAACCTCAGGAACTGGTAATTTTCTGGGTGGATTGGGATGTAAAGGTAAGCATCGTTTAAATCTATAGTGGACAAGTGACCTTGTTAAACAAAAGGCAGAATAGTCCTTATAGTTTACATTTTGAAAGTTGGAATTCTTACAAATTTAACTAGAGTTTTCAGATCCAGATTTGTTCTGAAAGTATTTTCCTTCTTTGGTAGAATGAAGAGATCTGAATAAAATTCCATCCCCTGTTCCTGTAAAGGAACTGGAACAATTATTCTCATAATTTACAGACTTGAGAGATTTTTGAAAAGCCTGAGCTTTCATATGATGTTTTAGAATATTTGGGAGGAAAAAACCTTCCTGTAGGAGGTCGTATTCTGCACTCAATGCGATATCCCTGAAAAAACAGAATTTATGTTTACCTGATAAATTACTTTCTCCAACGGTGTGTCCGGTCCACGGCGTCATCCTTACTTGTGGGATATTCTCTTCCCCAACAGGAAATGGCAAAGAGCCCAGCAAAGCTGGTCACATGATCCCTCCTAGGCTCCGCCTTCCCCAGTCATTCAACCGACGTAAAGGAGGAATATTTGCATAGGAGAAATCATATGATACCGTGGTGACTGTAGTTAAAGAAAATAAATCATCAGACCTGATTAAAAAACCAGGGCGGGCCGTGGACCGGACACACCGTTGGAGAAAGTAATTTATCAGGTAAACATAAATTCTGTTTTCTCCAACATAGGTGTGTCCGGTCCACGGCGTCATCCTTACTTGTGGGAACCAATACCAAAGCTTTAGGACACGGATGATGGGAGGGAGCAAATCAGGTCACCTAGATGGAAGGCACCACGGTTTGCAAAACCTTTCTCCCAAAAATAGCCTCAGAAGAAGCAAAAGTATCAAATTTGTAAAATTTGGTAAAAGTGTGCAGTGAAGACCAAGTCGCTGCCTTACATATCTGATCAACAGAAACCTCGTTCTTAAAGGCCCATGTGGAAGCCACGGCCCTAGTGGAATGAGCTGTGATTCTTTCAGGAGGCTGCCGTCCGGCAGTCTCATAAGCCAATCTGATGATGCTTTTAAGCCAAAAAGATAGAGAGGTAGAAGTTGCTTTTTGACCTCTCCTTTTACCAGAATAAACAACAAGGAAGATGTTTGTCTGAAATCCTTTGTAGCATCTAAATAGAATTTTAGAGCACGGACAACGTCCAAATTGTGTAACAAACGTTCCTTCTATGAAACTGGATTCGGACACAAAGAAGGTACAACTATCTCCTGGTTAATATTTTTGTTGGAAACAACCTTCGGAAGAAAACCAGGCTCAGTACGTAAAACCACCTTATCTGCATGGACCAGATAGGGCGGAGAACACTGCAGAGCAGATAACTCAGAAACTCTTCTAGCGGAAGAAATTGCAACCTAAAACAAAACTTTCCAAGATAATAACTTAATATCTACGGAATGTAAGGGTTCAAACGGAACCCCTTGAAGAACTGAAAGAACCAGATTAAGACTCCAGGGAAGAGTCAAAGGTCTGTAAACAGGCTTGATTCTAACCAGAGCCTGAACAAACGCTTAAACGTCTGGCACAGCTGCCAGCCTTTTGTGAAGTAAAACAGATAAAGCAGAGATCTGTCCCTTCAGAGAACTCACAGAAAATCCTTTCTCCAAACCTTCTTGTAGAAAGGAAAGAATCTTAGGAATTTTCATCTTGTTCCATGGGAATCCTTTAGATTCACACCAACAGATATATTTTTCCCATATATTATGGTAAATTTTTCTAGTTACAGGCTTTCTAGCCTGAATTAGAGTATCTATTACAGAATCTGAAAACCCACGCTTTGATAAAATCAAGCGTTCAAACTCCAAGCAGTCAGTTGGAGGAAAACCAGATTCGGATGTTCGAATGGACCCTGAATAAGAAGGTCCTGTCTCAAAGGTAGCTTCCATGGTGGAGCCGATGACACATTCACCAGGTCTGCATACCAAGTCCTGCGTGGCCACACAGGAACTATCAAGGTCACCGAAGCCCTCTCCAGATTGATCCTGGCTACCAGCCTGGGAATGAGAGGAAACGGTGGGAATACATAAGCTAGGTTGAAGATCCAAGGTGCTACTATTGTATCCAATAGAGTCGCCTTGGGATCCCTGGATTTGGACCCGTAACAAGGGACCATGAAGTTCTGACGAGAGGCCATCAGAACCATGTCTGGAATGCCCCATAATTGAGTTATTTGGGCAAAGATTTCCAGATGGAGTTCCCACTCCCCCGGATGCTCCTCCATCGCCAGGGAACTCCTTGTTACCCCCCTGATGGTTGATATATGTATAACAGTCGTCATGATGTCTGATTGAAACCTTATGAATTTGGCCTTTGCTAGTCGAGGCCAAGCCTTGAGAGCATTGAATATCGCTCTCAGTTCCATTATGTTTATCGGGAGAAGAGAGTCTTCCCGAAACCATAGACCCTGAGTTTTCAGGGGTTCCCAGACCGCGCCCCAGCCCACCAGACTGGCTTCGGTCGTGACAATGACCTACTCTGGTCTGCGGAAGCTCATTCCCTGTGACAGGTTGTCCAGGGTCAGCCACCAACGGAATGAATCTCTGGTTATTTGATCTACTTGTATCGTCGGAGACAAGTCTGTATAATCCCCATTCCACTGTCTGAGCATGCACAGGTGCAATGGTCTTAGATGAATTCGTGCAAAAGGAACTATGTCCATTGCCGCAACCATCAAACCTATTACTTCCATGGACTGCGCTATGGAAGGAAGAAGAACAGAATGAAGTACCTGACAAGAGCTTAGAAGTTTTGATTTTCTGGCCTCTGTCAGAAAAACCTTCATTTCTAAGGAAACTATTATTGTTCCCAAGAAGGGACTCTTGTTGACGGGGACAGAGAACTTTTTTCTATGTTCACTTTCCACCTGTGAGATCCGAGAAAGGCTAGGACAATGTCCGTATGAGCCCTTGCTTTTGACAGAGACGACACTTGAATCAGGATGTCGTCCAAGTAAGGTACTACTGCAATGCCCCTTGGTCTTAGCACCGCTAGAAGGGACCCTAGTACCCTTGTGAAAATCCTTGGAGCAGTGGCTAATCCGAATGGAAGTGCCACAGGTAATGCTTGTCCAGAAAGGCGAACCTTAGGAACCGAAAATGTTCCTTGTGGATAGGAATACGTAGGTACGCATCCTTTAAGTCCACCGTGGTCATGAATTGACCTTCCTGGATGGTAGTAAGGATCGTTCGAATGGTTTCCATTTTGAATGATGAAACCCTTAGAAACTTGTTTAGAATCTTGAGATCTAAAATAGGTCTGAATGTTCCCTCTTTTTTGGGAATTATGAACAGGTTGGAGTAAAAACCCATCCCTTGTTCTCCTAATGGAACAGGATGAATCACTCCCATGCTTAACAGGTCTTCTACACAGTGTAAGAATGCCTGTTCGAAGATAATTGAGACCCGTGGAACCTTCCCCTTGGGGGTAGTTCCCTGAATTCCAGGAGATAACCTTGAGAAACTATTTCTAGCGCCCAAGGATCCTGAACATCTCTTGCCCCAGCCTGAGCAAAGAGAGAAAGTCTGCCCCCCACCAGATCCTTCCCAGATCGGGGGCCAACACTTCATGCTGTTTTGGTAGCAGTGGCAGGTGACTTGGCCTGCTTACCCTTGTTCCAGCCTTGCATCGGCCTCCAGGCTGGCTTGGTTTGAGAAGTATTACCCTCTTGCTTAGAGGGTGTAGAATTTGAGGCTGGTCCGTTTCTGCGAAAGGGACGAAAATTTGGCTTCTTTTTAGCCTTAAAAGACCTATCCAGAGGAAGGGCGTGGCCCTTTCCCCCAGTGATGTCTGAAATAATCTCTTTCAAGTCAGGGCCAAACAGTGTTTTACCCTTGAAAGGGATGTTAAGCAAAAGCGCTCTGCGCGCCACGATAGCAAACCCTGAATTATTCGCCGCTAATCTAGGTAATTGCAAAGCGGCATCTAAAATAAAAAAGAGTTAGCCAATTTAAGAGCTTGAACTCTGTCCAAAACCTCCTCGTACGAAGATTCTTTATTGAGCGACTTTTCTAGTTCTTCGAACCAGAAACACGCAGCTGTAGTGACAGGAACAATGCATGAAATTGGTTGTAGAAGGTAACCTTGCTGAACAAACATCTTTTTAAGCAAACCCTCTAACCTTTAATCCATAGGATCTTGAAAGCACAACTATCTTCTATAGGAATAGAAGTGCGTTTGTTTAGAGTAGAAACCGCCCCCTCGACCTTGGAGACTGTATGCTATAAGTCCTTTCTGGGGTCGACTATAGGAACTAATTTCTTAAATATAGGGGGAGGACAAAAGGTATGCCGGGCCCTTCCCACTCCTTATTTACTATGTCCGCCACCCGCTTGGGTATAGGAAAAACATCGGGGGGCACCGAAACCTCTAGGAACTTGTCCATCTTACCTAATTTCTCTGGAATGACCAAATTGTCACAATCATCCAGAGTAGATAATACCTCCTTAAGTAGTGCGTGGAGATGTTGAAATTTAAATTTAAAAGTTACAATATCAGGTTCTGCTTGTTGAGAAATTTTCCCTGAATCTGAAATTTCTCCCTCAGACAAAACCTCCCTCCTGGCCCCTTCAGATAGGTGTGAGGGTATGTCAGAACAGATATCATCAGCGTCCTCTTGCTCTTCAGTGTTTAAAACAGAGCAATCACGCTTTCTCTGATAAGTAGGCATTTTGGAAAAAATGCATGCAATAGAATTATCCATTACAGCCATTAATTGTTGTATGGTAATAAGTATTGGCGCACTAGATGTACTAGGGGCCTCTTGTGTGGGCAAAACTGGTGTAGACACAGAAGGGGATGATGCAGTACCATGCTTACTCCCCTCATTAGAGGAATCATCTTGGGCAATATCATATCTATGGCATTATTATCCCTACTTTGTTTGGACATTATGACACAAATGTATCACATATATTTAAATGGGGAGACACATTGGCTTATATACATATAGAACATCGTTATCTGATGGTTCAGACATGTTAAACAGGCTTAAACTTGTCAACAAAGCACAAAAAACGTTTTACAATAAAACCGTTACTGTCCCTTTAAATTTCAAACTGAACACACTTTATTACTGAATATGTGAAAAAGTATGAAGGAATTGTTCAAATTTCACCACAGTAACTTAAAGCCTTAAAAGTATTGCACACCAAATTTGAAAGCTTTAACCCTTAAAATAACGGAACCGGAGCCGTTTTTACATTTAACCCCTATACAGTCCCAGGTATCTGCTTTGCTGAGACCCAACCAAGCCCAGAGGGGAATACGATACCAAATGATGCCTTCTATAAGCTTTTTCAGTGGTTCTTAGCTCCTCACACATGCATCTGCATGCCATGCTTTCCAAAAACAACTGCGCATTAGAGGCGCGAAAATGAGGCTCTGTCTATGACTAGAAAAGGCCCCCAGTGAAAAAGGTGTCCAATACAGTGCCTGCCGTTTTTATTAAAACAATCCCCAAGATTTAACAACTATTAAAAGTAATAATCTGCCAAATATACTTAGTAAAGTAATCGTTTTAGCCCAGAAAAATGTCTACCAGTTTTTTAAGCCCTAATGAAGCCCTTTATTCTTTTACTTAAACTAAGAAAATGGCTTACCGGTTCCCATAGGGAAAATGACAGCTTCCAGCATTACCGAGTCTTGTTAGAAATGTGTCATACCTCAAGCAGCAAAAGTCTGCTCACTGTTTCCCCCAACTGAAGTTAATTCCTCTCAACAGTCCTGTGTGGAAACAGCCATCGATTTTAGTAACGGTTGCTAAAATCATTTTCCTCTTACAAACAGAAATCTTCGTCTCTTTCCTGTTTCAGAGTAAATAGTACATACCAGCACTATTTTAAAATAACAAACTCTTGATTGAAGAATAAAAACTACATTTAAACACCAAAAAACTCTAAGCCATCTCCGTGGAGATGTTGCCTGTACAACGGCAAAGAGAATGACTGGGGAAGGCGGAGCCTAGGAGGGATCATGTGACCAGCTTTGCTGGGCTCTTTGCCATTTCCTGTTGGGGAAGAGAATATCCCACAAGTAAGGATGACGCCGTGGACCGGACACACCTATGTTGGAGAAATAAAGGTTTTGAATCCATGGATTTGGGACAGATTATAACCAAGATTTCTAAAAAAAAAAACAAAAAACATTAATACAGGGTTGGGGCCGTACCTTCATTAGGTCTTAGAGGCTGGATTAGGTGTTTATTCTGCTTGGATTTATTCCAATTAGAAGAGGATCTCCAGACAGACCGTTTTTGTTCTCTGTTCTGACAAAAGGAACAAAAAACAGTTGGGAGCTTTAAAATTTCCCTTTTGACTTTTTGTCCTGGGGAAGGAAAACTTCCTTACCTCTAATAATAGTAGAAATACTAGAATCCAGTAGAGATCCAAACAATTTATTTCCTTGGAAAGAAAGATATAGTAATCTAGTTTTAGATACCCTATCAGCATTTCATGATTTAAGACATAAAGCTCTTCTGGTAAGGACAGCTAGAGAGATATTTGTGATGTTAATTTTCATATCAAATACTGCATCGCAAATTCAAGAGATTAGAAACATTCAAGGTCAGAAGACAACTGCTGAGCTAGACTGGATAACAAGAAAGTAATAGATATAGCTGGTCTAAGAATATAGCCAATATATAAACATGCCCCTTCTTAGATAAGGTTCAGGTTTTCTATCTAAAGGGTCTTTAAAAAAAGTCTTCTAGAGGAATAGTAGTGCGTTTAGCCAGATTGGAAATGGCCCCATAAACTTTAGGAACCATTTCCCATAACTCTAAGTTAGCAGCAGGTAAAAGATATATAGTTTTTCAAACCTTAAAGAAGGGTTAAAAGAGTATCTGTTTTTTTTCCATTCTTTAGCAATCATATCAGAGACAACATCAGGTATAGGGAAAATATCAGGGAGATTTATATACTGAATTAAACAATTACAGGGTTTATCATTATCAATAAATAATAATTAGTTTCTTCAATCCCTAAAAGTGCAAATAAAATTATTTTCATATTGAAGTAAAATCAGAATGTTGGAACATTCAGGGTCAGAAGATAACTGCTGAGCAAGACTGAATAACCAGAAAGTAGAGCTATCAGCTACGTCAGCAATAGATATGGCTGGTCTAAGAATATAGCCAGTATGTAAATATGCCCTCCTTAGATAAGATTCAAGTTTTCGAAGGGTCTTTAAAAGAAGTACTATCTTCCAAAGGAATAGTAGTATGTTAGCTAGAATAGAAATGGCCCCATCAATATTGCGGACTGTTTCCGTAGCATTAGGTGGAGGATAACAATTTTAAAAGCCTTGAAGAAGGGTTTAAAAGAGACACATGTTTTAGACCATTCTTTAGTAATCATAACAGAGATAGCATAAGGTATAGGGAAAATCTCAGGGACATTGACAAGAGCCTTATCTACTGAATTTAAGCGATTACAGAATGTTTAAATTCTTCAGTCCCTAAAGCGACTAAGACTTCCTTCAAAAGAAAGGGGATATGTTCAATTTTAAATAAAAAAGCACCACACCAGTACTAAAACATATCAGCAGTGGTTATGGAATAGGAGTATATTGTAGATCCAAAAAGGGAGGCAAGAGACAAGTTCTTGCAACAAATTATAATAACAAATTCCCATAAGGTGAAAAAATAATTAAAAAAAAAAACATACCCCATATGCATCCCTCTGACAAGCAATGTACTCTGAGGGTAAACTGGGCCTCAACATAGACTGAAAACCCCTCTCTCTGAAGAATGGAGGCAAAGTAAAGACTAAAGTATGTGTGAGGTGAGGAGGGTTTTTATAGGGATCTTGGGGTTTGGGAATATTTGCCTCCTCCTAATGGTAGAAAAGAGGAATTCCCAGGAGTATTGGATTGTGGACTCTCAAACACCTGTATGAAAGAAAAAAAATTAAAAGCTAACTAGGGGGCCAGAGTACATGGAGTGCTGATGGTGTAAATTCAATCAAAATTTAAATTATTTTACAGTATTCTGGATAGATAGATAGATAGATAGATAGATAGATAGATAGATAGGATATTCATTCATATACACATACACCACATTTAAGATGTATCATATTTAACCATTAAAGACTTACTTGATCTTTCCTACTAGACTTTACAGAAACAATGAACAAAATAAAGCCATTCTTTTACAATGCATTTGCAAGTATAAAACTATAGTGATTACCTTGATGCTGCAAAGAAATTGGTGATTTGATAACCGAAGCTTGCATAATATGCATGTTCCATAACAGCCATCAACTGAATACAATTATATCCTGTTAAATAAAAGAATTGTAATTAAATATACAAGTTATTTACAAACACAAATGATTTAAAGGGTAAGCTATATATAACAAATCTGATTTTATCATTAGAAAAATACTGTATAGGTATTATAGTATAGCTGAGCTTAAGTTCACACTCATGTTCAAAATGGACAGTATATTGAAATTAAACTTATATGGATAGTATGGCGCATGTCATTTTAAGTATTTTACGTAGTTCTCTTGGTAAATAGTAATCCTAGTTCAGCTCATGAGCATGCATCTTGCAGCAGTTTGCAACAATGGTTATAGTGATGTTACACATGGTTGCCAACACTGTTGCCATAGAAAGCTAAAGATACGAGCAGCTCGTATCAGTCTACCTAGCCTAAAGGGATATGAAACCCAACATTTTTTTTCCGATTCAGACAGAGCATATGATTCTAAACAACTGTCCAATGTATTTCTTTTATCAATTTTGCTTTGTCCTCTTGGTATTGTTTGTTGAAAGATCAGCAATGCTGGGATTTAGCAGCACACATCAAGTAAAGCAAATGAAGAGGCATGTATGTAAAGCCAATCAGCAGCTTGCTCCCAAGTATTGAATTGCTGCCCCTTAGCCTACCTAGATATTCTTTTCAACAAAGGATACCAAGAATACAAAGCAAATTAGATAAATGTACATTAGAAAGTTTTTTTAAATTGTATGTTCTATCTAAATCATGAGAAAAAAAATGGCTTTTATATCCGTTTAACAAAATTATACCAAGAGAATAAAAGAAAGTGCATTTAATTAAAGAAGTAAATAAGAAAGTGGTTTACAACTTCACGTTCTAGCTCTGCTGGTATTAACCTTTCATCCAGTTACCCCAGAGGAAAACGGCTGTCAACATCTCCAAACCTTTATTATTATTTCTTTGCCGATGACTAAAAAAGTTTGGATAACGTGTGGTTTTAGAACCATCATTTATTTATTTTTTGCAACTATTGAGCTACACAAGTTGAAAATGCATTTACAAACTTTAAGTAAGATCTCTTTGCATTTGTGTTTACACATTTAAATCCCAACCAGAGCTTTTTGCTATTACACTTGACACTCATTTTAGCAATAAAAGAAAATTTATGCTTACCTGATAAATTTGTTTCTTTTTAGACACGATGAGTCCACGGATTTCATCCTTACTTGTGGGATTACACCTCCTGGTCAGCAGGAGGAGGCAAAGAGCACCACAGCAGAGCTGAATATATAGCTCCTCCCTTCCCTCCCACTCCAGTCATTTGACCGAAGTTAGGAAGAGAAAGGAAGAGCCAAGGTGCAGAGGTGTCTGAAGTTTACAAAAAAACAAAAAAAAACAATAACCTGTCTCATAGAACAGGGCGGGCCGTGGACTCATCGTGTCTAAAAAAGAAACAAATTTATCAGGTAAGCATACATTTTCTTTTCTTTTTAAAGACACGATGAGTCCACGGATTTCATCCTTACTTGTGGGATACAATACCAAAGCTATTTTACACGGAAGAAAAGGGAGGGACAAGACAGGGAACCTAAACGGAAGGCACCACTGCTTGAAGAACCTTTCTCCCAAAAACACCCTCAGCTGAGGCAAAGGTATCAAATTTGTAGAATTTAGAAAAAGTGTGAAGAGAAGACCAAGTTGCAGCCTTGCAAATCTGTTCAACAGAAGCCTAATTTTTGAATGCCCATGAGGAAGCCACAGCCCTAGTGGAATGAGCCATAATTCTTTCAGGAGGCTGCTGTCCAGCAGTCTCATATGCAAAATGGATACTCCTTAACCAAAAAGAAAGGGAGGTAGCCGTAGCTTTCTGACCCCTACGCTTCCCTGAAAAAATGACAAATAAAGAAGACGATTGATGGAAGTTCTTAGTCACTTGTAAGTAAAACTTTAAAGCATGGACTACATCCAAATTGTGAAGCAGGTGTTCCTTCTGAGAAGGATTAGGAAGGAAGGAACAACAATCTCCTGATTAATGTTCTTGTCTGAAACAACTTTAGGAAGAAAACCAAGTTTAGTATGCAGCCCTTACAGCAGATCCCCTGCTCATCGTGACTTACCCCTGATGTCTGGACACTCCATGAACAAGGCAGCTAGGAGGAGCGACCGCGTGAACAAATACAGGTAGAATATGTTATACGCATCTGTACACCGAATATTACTGTCTTAAAAGAATACAGCACCTGTGAATAAAGACGCGTGTTTCCATTGCTCCTCCTATGCTATGCCTTTTAAGCACCAACCGACTCAGTAACTCTGGGGGTTCAAGTCTGAAGTAACTGGTTTTTATACCCCGGGGACTGTATAACTGCATCCATTTCTTGCATTAACGCTGCACTTATTGGATTACAAATACCTGCAAGTTTTAAATGGACTGGTTTTGGTCTATTTCCCCTGGTGCACCAGATAATTTTTTGGCCAGTACTTCATAATACTGCCTTGTGTGGGATCCACTGTATGAATGTGAATGTGTGTATTGTGCATTTGTTTAATAAATATTTACATTGTTTTTGACATACAAGCTTTTTGTAGCGCTTTTATTCAATTTTACAGTTGTACTGGATTTACCTAGACTTTTGGGAATTTCTTATTGTGAAATCCCCACTTCCTTTTCTCTGTTGTTCTCATTAGTATGCAACACCACCTTATCCGAATGAAAAATAAGATAAGGAGAAATAAATTGTAATGTCGAAAGATCAGATACTCTTCGAGCAGAAGAAATAGCACAATAGAACAAGAAATAAAACCTTCCAAGATAATAACTTAATATCTATGGAATGCATAGGTTCAAACGGAACCCCTTGAAGAACTTTAAGAGCTAAATTCAAGCTCCAAGGAGGAGCAATAGGTCTAAACACAGGCCTGATTCTAGTCAGAGCCTGACAAAAAGATTGGACATCTGGAACATCTGCCAGACGCTTGTGTAACAAAATAGATAAAGCAGAGATCTGGCCCTTCAAGGAACTCACTGACAACCCCTTCTCCAATCCTTCTTGGAGAAAAGACAAAATCCTGGGAATCCTAACCCTACTTCATGAGTAGCCCTTGGATTCACACCAATAAAGATATTTACGCCATATCTTATGGTAAATCTTCCTAATAACCGGCTTATGTGCCTGAATCAAAGTATCTATGACCGAATCAGAAAAACCTCACCTGGATAAAATTAAGCAGTCAACTGCAGAGAAACTAGATTTGGGTGATGGAAGGGACCCTGAATGAGAAGATCCTTCCTCAATGGGAGCTTCCATGGTCGCAGAGATGACATTTCCACCAGATCGGCATACCAAATCCTGCAAGGCCACACTGGAGCAATGAGGATCACTGATGCCCTCTCCTGTTTGATTCGAGCAATCACCCTGGAAGGAGCGCAAATGGGGGGAATACGTATGCTAGGCTGAAAGACCAAGGAACTGCCAAGGCATTAATCAGCTCGGCCTGGGGATCCCTGGACCCGTATCTCGGAAGCTTGGCATTCTGACGAGATGCCACGAGATCCAACTCCGGCCTGCCCCATCTGAGAATCAGGTTGGAAAATATATCCGGTTGGAGTTCCCACTATCACGGTTGAAAGGTCTGTCTGCTCAGAAAAACATAATTTATGTAAGAACTTACCTGATAAATTCATTTCTTTCATATTAGCAAGAGTCCATGAGCTAGTGACGTATGGGATATACATTCCTACCAGGAGGGGCAAAGTTTCCCAAACCTCAAAACGCCTACAAATACACCCCTCACCACACCCACAAATCAGTTTAACGAATAGCCAAGAAGTGGGGTGATAAGAAAAAAGTGCGAAAGCATAAAAAATAAGGAATTGGAATAATTGTGCTTTATACAAAAAAATCATAACCACCACAAAAAAGGGTGGGCCTCATGGACTCTTGCTAATATGAAAGAAATGAATTTATCAGGTAAGTTCTTACATAAATTATGTTTTCTTTCATGTAATTAGCAAGAGTCCATGAGCTAGTGACATATGGGATAATGACTACCCAAGATGTGGATCTTTCCACGCAAGAGTCACTAGAGAGGGAGGGATAAAATAAAGACAGCCAATTCCGCTGAAAAATAATCCACACCCAAAATAAAGTTTAAATTTTATAATGAAAAAAACTGAAAACAAAAGCAGAAGATTCAAACTGAAACAGCTGCCTGAAGTACTTTTCTACCAAAAACAGCTTCAGAAGAAGAAAACACATCAAAATGGTAGAATTTAGTAAAAGTATGCAAAGAAGACCAAGTTGCTGCTTTGCAAATCTGATCAACCGAAGCTTCATTCCTAAACGCCCAGGAAGTAGAAACTGACCTAGTAGAATGAGCTGTAATCTTTTGAGGCGGAGTTTTACCCGACTCGACATAAGCATGATGAATTAAAGATTTCAACCAAGATGCCAAAGAAATGGCAGAGGCCTTCTGACCTTTCCTAGAACCGGAAAAGATAACAAATAGACTAGAAGACTTTCGGAAATTCTTAGTAGCTTCAACATAATATTTCAAAGCTCTAACTACATCCAAAGAATGCAATGATTTCTCCTTAGAATTCTTAGGATTAGGACATAATGAAGGAACCACAATTTCTCTACTAATGTTGTTGGAATTCACAACCTTAGGTAAAAATTCAAAAGAAGTTCGCAACACCGCCTTATCCTGATGAAAAATCAGAAAAGGAGACTCACAAGAAAGAGCAGATAATTCAGAAACTCTTCTGGCAGAAGAGATGACCAAAAGGAACAAAACTTTCCAAGAAAGTAATTTAATGTCCAATGAATGCATAGGTTCAAACGGAGGAGCTTGAAGAGCCCCCAGAACCAAATTCAAACTCCAAGGAGGAGAAATTGACTTAATGACAGGTTTTATACGAACCAAAGCTTGTACAAAACAATGAATATCAGGAAGATTAGCAATCTTTCTGTGAAAAAGAACAGAAAGAGCAGAGATTTGTCCTTTCAAGGAACTTGCAGACAAACCTTTCTCCAAACCATCCTGAAGAAACTGTAAAATTCTCGGAATTCTAAAAGAATGCCAGGAAAAATTATGAGAAAGACACCAAGAAATATAAGTCTTCCAGACTCTATAATATATCTCCCTAGATACAGATTTACGAGCCTGTAACATAGTATTAATCACAGAGTCAGAGAAACCTCTTTGACTAGGAATCAAGCGTTCAATCTCCATACCTTTAAATTTAAGGATTTGAGATCCTGATGGAAAAAAGGACCTTGCGACAGAAGGTCTGGTCTTAACGGAAGAGTCCACGGTTGGCAAGAGGCCATCCGGACAAGATCCGCATACCAAAACCTGTGAGGCCATGCTGGAGCTACCAGCAGAACAAACGAGCATTCCTTCAGAATCTTGGAGATCACTCTTGGAAGAAGAACTAGAGGTGGAAAGATATAAGCAGGATGATACTTCCAAGGAAGTGACAATGCATCCACTGCTTCGGCTTGAGGATCCCTGGATCTGGACAGATACCTGGGAAGTTTCTTGTTTAGATGAGAGGCCATCAGATCTATTTCTGGAAGTCCCCACATTTGAACAATCTGAAGAAATACCTCTGGGTGAAGAGACCATTCGCCCGGATGCAACGTTTGGCGACTGATAATCTGCTTCCCAATTGTCTATACCTGGGATATGAACCGCAGAAACTAGACAGGAGCTGGATTCCGCCCAAACCAGAATTCGAGATACTTCTTTCATAGCTAGAGGACTGTGAGTCCCTCCTTGATGATTGATGTAAGCCACAGATGTGACATTGTCTGTCTGAAAACAAATGAACAATTCTCTCTTTAGAAGAGGCCAAGACTGAAGAGCTCTGAAAATTGCACGGAGTTCCAAAATATTGATCGGTAATCTCACCTCCTGAGATTCCCAAACCCTTTGTGCTGTCAGAGACCCCCACACAGCTCCCCAACCTGTAAGACTTGCATCTGTTGAAATTACAGTCCAGGTCGGAAGAACAAAAGAAGCCCCCTGAACTAAACGATGGTGATCTGTCCACCACGTCAGAGAGTGTCGTACAATCGGTTTTAAAGATATTAATTGAGATATCTTCGTGTAATCCCTGCACCATTGGTTCAGCATACAGAGCTGAAGAGGTCGCATGTGAAAACGAGCAAAGGGGATCGCGTTCGAGGCAGCAGTCATAAGACCTAGCATTTCTATGCATAAGGCTACCGAAGGGAATGATTGTGACTGAAGGTTTCGACAAGCTGATATCAATTTTAGACGTCTCTTGTCTGTCAGAGACAGAGTCATGGACACTGAATCTATCTGGAAACCCAAAAAGGTTACCCTTGTCTGAGGAATCAATGAACTTTTTAGTAAATTGATCCTCCAACCATGATCTTGCAGAAACAACACAAGTCGATTCGTATGAGATTCTGCTAAATGTGAAGACTGAGCAAGTACCAAGATATCGTCCAAATAAGGAAATACCACAATACCCTGTTCTCTGATTACAGACAGAAGGGCACCGAGAACCTTCTTGGAGCTGTTGCTAGGCCAAACGGCAGAGCCACAAACTGGTAATGCTTGTCTAGGAAAGAGAATCTCAGAAACTGATAGTGATCTGGATGAATCGGAATATGCAGATATGCATCCTGTAAAATCTATTGTAGACATATAATGCCCTTGCTGAACAAAAGGCAGGATAGTCCTTATGGTTACCATTTTGAATGTTGGTATCCTTACATAACGATTCAATATTTTTAGATCCAGAACTGGTCTGAAGGAATTCTCCTTCTTTGGTACAATGAAGAGATTTGAATAAAACCCCAGCCCCTGTTCCAGAACTGGAACTGGCATAATTACTCCAGCCAACTCTAGATCTGAAACACATTTCAGAAATGCTTGAGCCTTCGCTGGATTTACTGGGACACGGGAAAGAAAAAATCTCTTTGCAGGAGGTCTTATCTTGAAACCAATTCTGTACCCTACTGAAACAATGTTCTGAATCCAAAGATTGTGAACGGAATTGATCCAAATTTCTTTGAAAAAACGTAATCTGCCCCCTACCAACTGAGCTGGAATGAGGGCCGCACCTTCATGTGGACTTAGGAGCTGGCTTTGATTTTTTAAAAGGCTTGGATTTATTCCAGACTGGAGATGGTTTCCAAACTGATACCGCTCCTGAGGATGAAGGATCAGGCTTTTGTTCCTTGTTGTGACGAAAGGAACGAAAACGATTATTTGACCTGAATTTACCTTTAGACTTTTTATCCTGAGGTAAAAAAGCTCCTTTCCCTCCAGTAACAGTTGAGATAATAGAATCCAACTGAGAACCAAATAATTTATTACCCTGGAAAGAAAGGGAAAGCAAAGTAGACTTAGAAGACCTATCAGCATTCCAAGTTTTAAGCCATAAAGCTCTTCTAGCTAAAATAGCTAGAGACATATACCTGACATCAACTCTAATGATATCAAAGATGGCATCACAAATAAAATTATTAGCATGTTGAAGCAGAATAATAATGCTATAAGAATTATGATCTGTAACTTGTTGCGCTAAAGCTTCCAACCAAAAAGTTGAAGCTGCAGCAACATCCGCTAAAGATATAGCAGGTCTAAGAAGATTACCTGAACACAAATAAGCTTTTCTTAGAAAGGATTCAATTTTCCTATCTAAAGGATCCTTAAAGGAAGTACCATCTGCCGTAGGAATAGTAGTACGCTTAGCAAGAGTAGAGACAGCCCCATCAACCTTAGGGATTTTGTCCCAAAACTCTAATCTGTCAGATGGCACAGGATATAATTGCTTAAAACCTTTAGAAGGAGTAAATGAATTACCCAAATTATTCCATTCCCTGGAAATTACTTCAGAAATAGCACCAGGAACAGGAAAAACTTCTGGAATAACTACAGGAGATTTAAAAACCTTATCTAAACGTTTAGATTTAGTATCAAGAGGACCAGAATCCTCAATTTCTAATGCAATTAGGACTTCTTTAAGTAAAGAACGAATAAATTCCATTTTAAATAAATATGAAGCATCAACCTCTGAGACAGAATCCTCTGAACCAGAAGAACCACTATCAGAATCAGAATGATGAAGTTCATTTAAAAATTCATCTGAACAATGAGAAGTTTTAAAAGACTTTTTATGTTTACTAGAAGGAGGAATAACAGACATAGCCTTCATAATGGATTTAGAAACAAAATCTCTTATGTTATCGGGAACACTCTGAGTATTAGATGTTGACGGAACAGCAACAGGTAATGGAACTTTACTAAAGGAAATATTATCTGCATTAACAAGTTTGTCATGACATTCAATACAAACAACAGCTGGAGGAACAGCTACCAAAAGTTTACAGCAGATACACTTAGCTTTGGCAGCTCCAGCACCAGGCAGGGATTTTCCAGAAGTATCTTCTGACTTAGTTGCAACGTGGGACATCTTGCAATATGTAATAGAAAAAAACAACATATAAAGCAAAATTAATCAAATTCCTTAAATGACAGTTTCAGGAATGGGAAAAAATGCCAGTGAACAAGCTTCTAGCAACCAGAAGCAATAAATAATGAGACTTAAATAATGTGGAGACAATAGTGACGCCCATATTTTTTTTTTTTTAGCGCCAAATAAGACGCCCACATTATTTGGTGCCTAAATGCTTTTGGCGCCAAAAATGACGCCACATCCGGAATGCCGACACTTTTGGCGCAAAAGAACGTCAAAAATGATGCAACTTCCGGCGACACGTATGACGCCGGAAACAGAAAAAAATTTTGCGCCAAAAAAGTCCGCGCCAAGAATGACGCAATAAAATGAAGCATTTTCAGCCCCCGCGAGCCTAACAGCCCACAGGGAAAAAGTCAAATTTTAAGGTAAGAAAAAAATGATTGATTCAAATGCATTATCCCAAATATGAAACTGACTGTCTGAAAATAAGGAATGTTGAACATCCTGAGTCAAGGCAAATAAATGTTTGAATACATATATTTAGAACTTTATAAAAAAGTGCCCAACCATAGCTTAGAGTGTCACAGAAAATAAGACTTACTTACCCCAGGACACTCATCTACATGTTGTAGAAAGCCAAACCAGTACTGAAACGAAAATCAGTAGAGGTAATGGTATATATATATATAAGAGTATATCGTCGATCTGAAAAGGGAGGTAAGAGATGAATCTCTACGACCGATAACAGAGAACCTATGAAATAGACCCCGTAGAAGGAGATCATTGAATTCAAATAGGCAATACTCTCCTCACATCCCTCTGACATTCACTGCATGCTGAGAGGAAAACCGGGCTCCAACCTGCTGCGGAGCGCATATCAACGTAGAATCTAGCACAAACTTACTTCACCACCTCCATAGGAGGCAAAGTTTGTAAAACTGATTTGTGGGTGTGGTGAGGGGTGTATTTGTAGGCATTTTGAGGTTTGGGAAACTTTGCCCCTCCTGGTAGGAATGTATATCCCATACGTCACTAGCTCATGGACTCTTGCTAATTACATGAAAGAAATCTGCTTCCCAGTTTGCCACCCCTGGGATGTGGATCGCTGACAGATGGCAAGAGTGAGACTCCACCCACTGAATTATCTTGGCTACTTCTGTCATCGCTAAGGAACTCCTTGTTCCTCCCTGATGATTGATGTAAGCCACCGTTGTTATGTTGTCCGACTGGAATCTGATGAATTGGGCTGAAGCCAAATGAGGCAAGGCCCGAAGCGCATTGAATATCGCCCTCAGTTATAGAATGCTGATGGGAAGGAGAGACTCTGACTCCCTGAGCCCTTAACCTCTTAAGGACATATGACAGAATTTTTCCGTCATAAAACAATTGAGCAAACTGAAAGCTGTGTCCTTAAAGGGTTAAAGAGCCCCAGACTGCTCCACATCCTAAGAGGCTGGCGTCTGTTGTCACAATCACCCATGAAGGTCTGCAAAAGCATGTCCCCTGGGATAGATGCTCCAGAGACAACCACCATAGAAGAGAGTCTCTCGTCTCCTGATCCAGGGGTATTCGAGGAGACAAATCTGAATAATCTCCATTCCATTGCCGGAACATGCTTAGTTGTAGAGGCCTGAGATGAAAACGAGCAAACGGAATGATGTCCATTGCCGCCACTATCAATCCGATTACCTCCATGCACTGAGCCACTGATGGCCAAGGATTGGACTGAAGGGATCGGTATGTATTCAGAATCTTTAACTTTCTGACCTCCGTCAGAAAAATCTTCATGGATATAGAGTCAATTAGAGTCCCCAGAAATGGAACCTTTGTCTGCGGAATTGACAAACTATTTTCCAGATTTACCTTCCACCCGTGAGTTCTCAGGAAGGAAAGCACAATGTTGATATGGGAACTTGGGAGTTGATAAGATGACGCCTGAATTAGAATGTCTTCCAGATAAGGCGCCACCGCTATGCCCCGCGGTCTTAGAACCGCCCAAAAGAGACCCCAGAACCTTTGTGAAAATTCTGGGTGCTGTGGCCAGACCGAAAGGGAGAGCCACAAACTGAAAATGCTTGTCCAGAAAGGCAAACCTCAGGAACTTGCAATGATCTCTGTGGATAGGAACATGAAGATATGCATCCTTTAGATCCACTGTCGTCATAAATTGACCCTCCTGGATCAATGGAAGAATGGTATGAATAGTTTCCATCTTGAAAGATGGAACTCTGAGAAACTTGTTTAGACTCTTGAGGTCTAAAATAGGTCTGAAAGTTCCCTCTTTTTTAGGAACTACAAACAGATTTGAATAAAACCCCTGTCCCTGTTACTCTATTGGAACCGGACAGATTACTCCCATGGAAGAGAGGTCTCCTACACAACGTAAGAATGCCTCTCTTTTTATCTGGTCTGCAGATAATCTTGGAAGAAGAAACCTTCCTCTGGGGGAAGAATTTCTGAACTCCAGTTTGTATCCATGAGCCACTATTTCTAAGGCCCAGGGATCCTGAACATCTCTCACCCAAGCCTGGGTGAGAAATTAAAGTTTGCCCCCTACCAGATCTGGTCCCGGATCGGGGGCTAACCCTTCATGCTGACTTGGGAGCAGCAGCAGGTTTCTTGGATTGTTTTACCTTGTTCCACGACTGGTTGGGTCTCCAAGTAGATTTGGATTGCGAATAATTCCCTTCCTGTTTAGAGGAAGAGGAAGAGGGGGTTCCCATGAAATTTTGATATGAACGAAAATTAATCTGCCGACCCCTCTGTTTGGATTTTTTATCCTGAGGAAGGAGATGACCCTTGCCTCCCGTGATGTCGTCAATAATTTCCTTCAAGTCAGGTCCAAACAGGGTCTTCCCCTTGTAAGGAATAACCAGAAGTTTAGACTTGGATGAAACATCCGCGGACCAAGGCTTCAACCATAAGGCTTTGCGGGCTAAAATGGAAAAACCTGAACTCTTAGCAGCCAATTTAGTAATCTGCAGAGAAGCATCCATAATAAACGAATTAGCTAATTTGAGAGCCTTAATCCGATCCTGTATCTCTTCCAAAGAGGTCTCAGTTTTAAGAGACTCTTCCAGAGCATCAAACCAATAAGCAGCCACACTGGTAACCGTAAAAATGCAAGCCGCCGGTTGCAATAACAACCCCTGATGAACATTGATCCTCTTAAGAAGACCCTCTAACTTCTTGTCCATAGGGTCTTTGAAAGCACAACTATCCTCAATAGGAAAAGTAGTACGTTTGGGTCAGGTAGAAATAGCTCCCTCCACCTTAGGATCCGTCTGCCAAGAATCCCTAACGGCATCAGCTATAGGGTACATTTTCTTAAAAACGGGAGAAGAAGAGAAGGGAATACCTGGTCTCTCCCATTCCTTAGCAATAATCTCTGAAGTTCTCTTGGGAACTGGAAAAATATCAGAGTAAGAAGGAATTTCTAAGTATCTGTCCAACTTACTCAATTTCTCTGGAGGAACCACTATTGACTCACAGTCGTCCAAAGTTACCAAAACCTCCCTCAGTAAAAGGCGGAGGTGTTCTAGCTTAAACCTGAAAGAAACCACCTCTGAATCAGTCAGAGGTAAGGCACGTCCTCAGTCAGAAAGTTCACCTTTGGATAGGACCTCCATACCCTCCAACTCAGGACTCTTTGAGGGTACATCTGAGATTGCCATCATAGTATCAGAAGCTGCATTGACCACGTTGGTGACCTTCCTTTTACGCTTGCCTTGAAATATGGGAAAGGCAGATAACGCATCGGAAAGCGTAGAGGACATAACTGCAGCTATGTTCTTTAATGTGTACGCAGCAGAAACTGGAGAAGTATCTGGCTCCGCTTGAGCGGGCGTTAAGGGCTGTGACGCTTGGGGAGAAAGCTGTGGCATACTCTGTATCTCATCAGTAGAACCCTGAGAAACATCCGCTTTGGCCAATTTTTCATCAAAGAAAATTTGTTCTCTAAAGTGTAACGCCCTCTCAATGCATGAGGGACAAAAAGTAACAGGAGGTTCCATATTGGCATTCAAACACATGGAACATGTAACATTCTGGAGATCTTCCATGATAAGAAAAAGCAAGGCAAAATTTGGTCCTGGCTCCCTTAATTATAGAAGCCGTTAATTTATGCCAGAAAACTATATGTGTACAATACTAATATAAACGCTGTCTGTCAATACCTCCTGAAAAAGAACAGGATACTGTGCCTTTAAAATTTAAACGACTAACAATTTTACTGCACCAGCTAATCTGAAATACAAATTATATGCAATGCGAATAAACTAAAAGAAAAACCACCTCCTCGCCTCAACAGCTCTGCTGAGGCACCTACCTGCCCCCACGGTACACCGACCACTCCTAATCGTGTCTCAGAATGCTAAAGACCGCCTGCTTAACTATAAACGATGCGGTCTTAGCGTAACACCTGAACTGCGATGAGGCTCACTGCACACAGGATGTCGGGACTCCGGAGCAATAATCAACTGCGCGGTTTCTCCCAAGCGAGCAAAAGTTAACCCCGCCCTTCGTGGGCATCAGGCAAAACCTTCCGGCTAAGACTATAGTGAAACAAACTAATCGCCGGACAGTTAAAAATATTTTTAAACATAGCCCAGAAAAAAAAATACACAGCCTTGTACCGGAGCATTTTTTATTTTAGAGCTACGGGAAAATATATATCCCCAGCGTCTTGCCCACCGTACCAATAAACAATGGCTAGTAGGGAAGCCCTCACAGTAACAAGCCCATGTCCCCCAAAGTTACAGTCCCAGCATATTTTTTAACAGTGCCGGTTGTCATGACTCTATGAAAGCCAAATGTTCTGTGCAATGGGGTGAGCCCTTCCCAAGTCCATTTCCCCAATATCAGATAAGGAAGTGCATAGTCATTTCTGAGGTAATATATGTCCCAGAAAAAAACTAATACACTGTTCTCAATGCTGTATATTCATAACTCACTGTTATTCAGAGATCTCTGAACACACAGATAAATATTTCCTTGGATATTGCAGAGATCTCTCTGAATAACAGTGAGTTAAAAAAAACGGCTGCTAGACTCCCTCCTCCCCCCTCCCCTTCTCCCCCCTCCCCTCCTCCCCCCTCCCCTCTGCCACTGAACATCGGGTTGGTGATTGCTTCTTTCAGTTATAAACAGTGAGTGAAACAAAGACTGTGGAGATCTGTTCAGGGTACATACCATGTTGAAAACATGTTTTATAAAATAAGAAGCACTGTATTACACATATAAAATTAAACTTTGTCAATACTCATTCACTGTAATGCATTGCAGTATATGAGGACAATTTGGCTGCCTTCAATAAGTTACATGACATCAGTGAGACAAGAAGCTGCTGTGCACACGTGTCATGTGACTGCAGTGCCTGTGTGGAACGCACGTTTCAAGATGGCACCATAGATAGGAAAATACAAGCTGTGGATAAGCATAGAAAATATGAAGAGTCTTCTTGAAGAGCTTGTAGTAAGATGAATATACAGCTTTGAGAACAGTGTATTAGTTTATTTTGATTCCTCAGAAACAGTTTAAAATGTAAGCAGGTGTTTAGTGTCCCTTTAAAGCCACCAGCAGCTCTACTCTAGAGACTGACAAGGAATACGGCTACACCCTATAGTAAAATAACACTCGCTGGTACCATTTTAAAAATAATAAACTCTTGATTGAAGAATCTAACTAACACCTCACTTTACCTCTTCCTATCACTAACACAGGCAAAGAGAATGACTGGGAAGGGAGGAGCTATATACACAGCTCTGCTGTGGTGCTCTTTGCCTCCTCCTGCTGACCAGGAGGTGTAATCCCACAAATAAGGATGACATCCGTAGACTCATTGTGTCTTTAAAAAGAAAATGTATCACAATAATGAAAAACACAAAAACAAAATTTATGCTTACCTGATAAATTTATTTATTTCTTGACAGATCACCATTAATTACTGTTGGGAATATAACTCCCGGCCAGCAGAAGGAGGCAAAGAAGAGCACCACAGGAAAGCTGTTAAGTATCACTTCCCTACCCCCAAACCACAGTCATTCGACCAAGGAAAAGGAGAGAAAGGAAATAACACAAGGTGCCTGAGGTTTATATACAAAAAAAACCTGTCTGAAAAAAACAGGGAGGGCCGTGGACTCACTGTGTCAAGAAATAAATTTATCAGGTAAGCATAATTTTTTTTTCTCTTTCTAATGACACACTGAGTCCACGGATCATAATTAATTACTGTTGAGAATCAATACCCAAGCTAGAGGACACCGATGATACGGGAGGGACAAGACAGGTAACCTAAACAGAAGGTACCACAGCTAGAAGACTCTTTCAACCAAACAAACCTCAGCTGAGATAAAAGTATCAAAGTTTATAAACTTTAGAAAAAGAGAGCAAAGAAGGCCAAATCGCCATCTTACAATCCATTCTACAGAGACCTCTTACTTAAAGGCCCAAAGAGAAAAAAACACCCTGGGGAGTGAACTGTAACTCTCTAAGGAGGTAGCTGTCCAGCAGACTCATAATCCCTAAGAATGACAACACTTCTCAACCAGAGAGAAAGAGAAGTGGCAGAAGCTTTCTGGCCACTATGACTATCCAGAAAAGCAACAGACAATACAGAAGACTGACAAAGTCCTTCGTAGCCTGTAGATAAAATCTAAGGGCCCGCACAACAATTAAGTCATGCAACAGACGTTCTTTATGAGAAGAAGGATTAGGACAGGGAGAAGGAACAAAAAGTTACAGATTAAAAACTGTATGAAACTACCTTAGGAAGAAAACCAAAAAAATGGTACGAAGGACTGCCTTATGTGCCCGAAATACGAGATAAGATAAACCACACTGCAAGCTGAGAGTTTAGAACCCTCCGAGCAGAAGAAAAACTTTCCAAGATAATAACTTAATATATATGGAATGATATAGGCTCAAATGGAACCTGAAGATTTTTTTTTTCTTTTCTTTAAACTTTAAAAACAAGTATAAAGCTACAAAGGAACAATAGACTTAAACACAGTCCTGATACGGACAGGGTTTGATAAAAAGATTTTACTTCCGGCACTTCCACCAGACGCTAGAGCAGCAGAAAGGAAAAAGCCGAAACCTGACCCTTGCGGGTACTAGTGAACAAATATGATAGATACTTTCCTACTGGAGGAACTACCAAAAATACTCCAATTGGTGGTGTTATTTTAAAAAGGCAGAAAAACACTCAAAAAAGGTGGTTTTACCTCCGTAATGACCACCTATAAACTAAAAATAGTTTAGAGAAATGGGAGCTAAATGTATTTTAGAGTGCGCCTGAGATAGCTAAAAACGGTTCTCTCAGTCTAAATTTGCCTGAATTTTGAATAAGTTATGTATATCTAATGTATAATGTATATTTTCGAATGTAAATTATATTTGAAAATGAAGTGTAATTGATTACTATATAATTAATAGTTCAAATTAATCGTATAAATGACAAATATCAGGTTTTATATTAAAATAAATACATTTATTTCGTTCACTAACATTCAATATACTTCAATTATTCGGGGCAATATGCATAATATGTTCATAAAAAATAAAAAATCTCATATAAAATCTGTGTCAATCTCCTAAAAACATTAATTTTACAATAGCATAGATGATGTTGTAGGAAAAAAAAATTATTATTTTGCCCGGGGCTTTCAAAAATAAAGTAGAAAAATGAGAGAGGTACCTTAACGGTTACAAGAAAGTGTTTGTTAACTATACCGGTATAGACTTGTAGTGGAATCCTATTTGTGGTATCCTTATGAAGATTCTACGTTCTTCATTAATCCTTTGTTGAAGAGCAACCCACCAGGGGGTATTTCCCAAATCTATTTTGCTGGGTAGAGTGTAAGAAGATCTTGTCAGATGAATCGCCTTTGTTACTGTAACAGTTGTTCTTTAAACCCACCAGGGGGCAACTTCAGGTGTCACAGTAGGCTCACAGTAGAGGTGTTTTACAGACGTGCTTTGCCGGCAAAATGTAGGAAGAAAATGTCTGATAATTCTCCTTTGTTTAAGTGACCGTTGTAACTCATACCCACCAGGGGGCAACTTCAGGTGTCACAATGGGCTCTGTACTTAATCACTGTTATGTTGTTCGTCTCCCCTTGTTGTATGGGGTAGTTGGTGATTCTTTATCCAGATCTTTGCTAAACGGTGATAATCTGGGTATTCACACTGACGTAATCTTTTTCGACAAACATCAGTGCTCCCAAACTGAAATATTAGAGTGGTGCTGTATCACAGTCTTAGTTGTTGCAACAATTGTTGCTAATTCAAGTTGTGGAGCAAAATGTTGGACGCGTTTCGGCTGTCTCCTGCAGCCTTTTTCATACACAATCCTTGTGTATGAAAAAGGCTGCAGGAGACAGCCGAAACGCGTCCAACATTTTGCTCCACAACTTGAATTAGCAACAATTGTTGCAACAACTAAGACTGTGATACAGCACCACTCTAATATTTCAGTTTGGGAGCACTGATGTTTGTCGAAAAAGATTACGTCAGTGTGAATACCCAGATTATCACCGTTTAGCAAAGATCTGGATAAAGAATCACCAACTACCCCATACAACAAGGGGAGACGAACAACATAACAGTGATTAAGTACAGAGCCCATTGTGACACCTGAAGTTGCCCCCTGGTGGGTATGAGTTACAACGGTCACTTAAACAAAGGAGAATTATCAGACATTTTCTTCCTACATTTTGCCGGCAAAGCACGTCTGTAAAACACCTCTACTGTGAGCCTACTGTGACACCTGAAGTTGCCCCCTGGTGGGTTTAAAGAACAACTGTTACAGTAACAAAGGCGATTCATCTGACAAGATCTTCTTACACTCTACCCAGCAAAATAGATTTGGGAAATACCCCCTGGTGGGTTGCTCTTCAACAAAGGATTAATGAAGAACGTAGAATCTTCATAAGGATACCACAAATAGGATTCCACTACAAGTCTATACCGGTATAGTTAACAAACACTTTCTTGTAACCGTTAAGGTACCTCTCTCATTTTTCTACTTTATTTTTGAAAGCCCCGGGCAAAATAATAATTTTTTTTTCCTACAACATCATCTATGCTATTGTAAAATTAATGTTTTTAGGAGATTGACACAGATTTTATATGAGATTTTTTATTTTTTATGAACATATTATGCATATTGCCCCGAATAATTGAAGTATATTGAATGTTAGTGAACGAAATAAATGTATTTATTTTAATATAAAACCTGATATTTGTCATTTATACGATTAATTTGAACTATTAATTATATAGTAATCAATTACACTTCATTTTCAAATATAATTTACATTCGAAAATATACATTATACATTAGATATACATAACTTATTCAAAATTCAGGCAAATTTAGACTGAGAGAACCGTTTTTAGCTATCTCAGGCGCACTCTAAAATACATTTAGCTCCCCTTGCGGGTACTAACAGATAACCCCTTCTTAAGGTCTACCTGGAGAAAAACATAATTTATGTAAGAACTTACCTGATAAATTCATTTATTTCATATTGGTAAGTCCATGAGCTAGTGACGCAAGGGATATACAATCCTACCAGGAGGGGAAAAGTTTCCCAAACCTCAAAATGCCTATAAATACACCCCTCACTACACCCACAATTCAGTTTAACGAATAGCCAAGTAGTGGGGTGAAAAAATAAGGAGTAAAAAAAAGCATACAAAAAGAGGCGCTGGAAATATAATTGTGCTGTTTATACAAAAACCATAACCACCATAAAAAGGATGGGCCTCATGGACTCTTGCCAATCTGAAAGAAATTAATTAGTAAAAGTTCTTACATAAATTATGTTTTCTTTCATGTAATTGGCAAGAGTCCATGAGCTAGTGACGTATGGGATAGAAATACCCAAGATGTGGGAGACCACAGAAGAGTCACTAGAGAGGGATAAAATAAAAACAGCTATTTCCGCTGAAAAAATAAGTCTCTTATAAATTTCAAGAAAAAAACATAATTTATGCTTACCTGATAAAGTTATTTCTCTTGTGATGTATCGAGTCCACGGATTCATCCATACTTGTGGGATATTCTCCATCCTTACAGGAAGTGGCAAAGAGAGCACCCACAGCAGAGCTGTCTATATAGCTCCTCCCTTAGTTCCACCCCCCAGTCATTCGACCGAAGGCTAGGAAGAAAAAGGAGAAACTATAGGGTGCAGTGGTGACTGAAGTTTTTTAAATAAAAATATACTGCCTGTCTTAAATAAACAGGGCGGGCCGTGGACTCGATACATCACAAGAGAAATAAATTTATCAGGTAAGCATAAATTATGATTTCTCTTGTAAGATGTATCAAGTCCACGGATTCATCCATACTTGTAAGATACCAATTCCAAAGCTTTAGGACACAGATGAAGGGACAAGACAGGGACCTTAAACGGAAGGCACCACTGCTTGTAGAACCTTTCTCCCAAAAATAGCCTCCGAAGAAGCAAAAGTATCGAATTTGAAAAATTTGGAAAAAGTATGAAGCGAAGACCAAGTCGCCGCCTTACAAATCTGTTCAACAGAAGCCTCATTTTTAAAAGCCCATGTGGAAGCCACTGCTCTAGTAGAATGAGCAGTAATTCTTTCAGGAGGCTGCTGGCCAGCAGTCTCATAAGCCAAACGGATGATGCTTTTCAGCCAAAAGGAAAGAGGTAGCCGTAGTCTTTTGACCTCTCCGTTTACCAGAATAAACAACGAAGATGTTTGACGGAAATCTTTAGTTGCTTGTAAGTAGAACTTTAAAGCACGAACCACATCAAGATTGTGCAACAGACGTTCCTTCTTTGATGAAGGATTAGGACACAGTGAAGGAACAACAATCTCCTGATTGATATTACTATTAGAAACAACCTTAGGAAGAAAGAAACAGGTAAAAATATCCCAATAAAGGGATATAAAAGAGCGCTGATATTATAAAGGAAAACAAAAAACAATTTAAAACTAGTTATTGTACTTTGAATATAGTAGATCAGGTCTACCGTATTAGTCCTGTTTAATGTCCATATATTGGTGGTAAATAAGGGGTACAGATGTCCTCTTGAAAGAGATGATGATGAATCAGGCTGCTCCTCTTGATCCCAGAGAGTATGGAACAACTGTTGAAGAAGAATAGAAAGAGGGCGCCACAATAGTGTGATATCGTCTGGAATGCAGGTATAGATAAAGGTAGATATTTATGCTTACCAGATGGTGTGGCACTGTACTGTGACCAGTGCAAGAGAGCAGGCTAGCACTTAACAGTGGCTAGTACACTGTAGGAGTCAGGCTCCAAAGGCACTTGCAACTTGGTGTTTGTCTCCTGATGTCTGGACTTCAGGTGCTGCAAAGGAGTGATCTTATGTGTGTTGTTCAGTGGATATATATGAACCACAACACAGACAACTTAAAATATTAAAAATCTTTTTTATTTGATGACGCGTTTCTCAACCTACAAGGGTTGTTTCATCAGATAAAAAAGTCACTTTTTTATCTGATGAAACAACCCTTGTAGGTTGAGAAACGCGTCATAAAATATTAAAAATCTTTTTTATTTGAAGTTGTCTGTGTTGTGGTTCATATATATCCACTGAACAACACACATAAGATCACTCCTTTGCAGCACCTGAAGTCCAGACATCAGGAGACAAACACCAAGTTGCAACCAGAGCAAGTGCCTTTGGAGCCTGACTCCTACAGTGTACTAGCCACTGTTAAGTGCTAGCCTGCTCTCTTGCACTGGTCACAGTACAGTGCCACACCATCTGGTAAGCATAAATATCTACCTTTATCTATACCTGCATTCCAGACGATATCACGCTATTGTGGCGCCCTCTTTCTATTCTTCTTCAACCTTAGGAAGAAACCCAGGTTTGGTACGCAAAACCACCTTATCTGCATGGAAAACAAGGTAAGGTGAGTCACACTGTAAAGCAGATAACTCAGAAACTCTTCGAGCCGAAGAGATAGCTACTAAAAACAAAACTTTCCAAGATAGAAGCTTAATATCTATGGAATGCATACAGGGAGTGCAGAATTATTAGGCAAGTTGTATTTTTGAGGATTAATTTTATTATTGAACAACAACCATGTTCTCAATGAACCCAAAAAACTCATTAATATCAAAGCTGAATAGTTTTGGAAGTAGTTTTTAGTTTGTTTTTAGTTATAGCTATTTTAGGGGGATATCTGTGTGTGCAGGTGACTATTACTGTGCATAATTATTAGGCAACTTAACAAAAAACAAATATATACCCATTTCAATTATTTATTTTTACCAGTGAAACCAATATAACATCTCAACATTCACAAATATACATTTCTGACATTCAAAAACAAAACAAAAACAAATCAGTAACCAATATAGCCACCTTTCTTTGCAAGGACACTCAAAAGCCTGCCATCCATGGATTTTGTCAGTGTTTTGATCTGTTCACCATCAACATTGCGTGCAGCAGCAACCACAGCCTCCCAGACACTGTTCAGAGAGGTGTACTGTTTTCCCTCCTTGTAAATCTCACATTTGATGATGGACCACAGGTTCTCAATGGGGTTCAGATCAGGTGAACAAGGAGGCCATGTCATTATATTTTCTTCTTTTATACCCTTTCTTGCCAGCCACGCTGTGGAGTACTTGGACGCGTGTGATAGAGCATTGTCCTGCATGAAAATCATGTTTTTCTTGAAGGATGCAGACTTCTTCCTGTACCACTGCTTAAAGAAGGTGTCTTCCAGAAACTGGCAGTAGGACTGGGAGTTGAGCTTGACTCCATCCTCAACCCAGAAAGGCCCCACAAGCTCATCTTTGATGATACCAGCCCAAACCAGTACTCCACCTCCACCTTGCTGGCGTCTGAGTCGGACTGGAGCTCTCTGCCCTTTACCAATCCAGCCACGGGCCCATCCATCTGGCCCATCAAGACTCACTCTCATTTCATCAGTCCATAAAACCTTAGAAAAATCAGTCTTGAGATATTTCTTGGCCCAGTCTTGACGTTTCAGCTTGTGTGTCTTGTTCAGTGGTGGTCGTCTTTCAGCCTTTCTTACCTTGGCCATGTCTCTGAGTATTGCACACCTTGTGCTTTTGGGCACTCCAGTGATGTTGCAGCTCTGAAATATGGCCAAACTGGTGGCAAGTGGTATCTTTGCAGCTGCACGCTTGACTTTTCTCAGTTCATGGGCAGTTATTTTGCGCCTTGGTTTTTCCACACGCTTCTTGCGACCCTGTTGACTAGTTTGAATGAAACGCTTGATTGTTCGATGATCACGCTTCAGAAGCTTTGCAATTTTAAGAGTGCTGCATCCCTCTGCAAGATATCTCACTATCTTTGAATTTTCTGAGCCTGTCAAGTCCTTCTTTTGACCCATTTTGCCAAAGGAAAGGAAGTTGCCTAATAATTATGCACACCTGATATAGGGTGTTGATGTCATTAGACCACACCCCTTCTCATTACAGAGATGCACATCACCTAATATGCTTAATTGGTAGTAGGCTTTCGAGCCTATACAGCTTGGAGTAAGACAACATGCATAAAGAGGATGATGTGGTCAAAATACTCATTTGCCTAATAATTCTGCACTCCCTGTAGGTTCAAACGGAACCCCTTGAAGAACTTTAAGAACTAAGTTTAGGCTCCATGGTGGAGCAACAGGTTTAAATACAGGCTTGATCCTGACCAAGGCCTGACTAAATGCTTGAAGGTCTGGGACATCTGCCAGACGTTTGTGTAAAAGAATAGACAAAGCAGATTTGTCCTTTTAAGGAACTAGCTGATAATCCCTTCTCCAATCCTTCTTGGAGAAAAGACAATATTCTAGGAATCCTAATCTTACTCCATGAGTAACCCTTGGATTCACACCAATAAAAATATTTGCGCCAAATCTTATGATAAATCTTCCTGGTGACAGGCTTTCTAGCTTGAATCAGGGTATCAATGACCGACTCAGAGAAACCATGCTTTGATAGAATCAGGCTTCAATCTCCAAGCAGTCAGATGCAGAGAAATTAGATTTGGATGCGTGAATGGACCTTGGATTAGAAGGTCCTGCCTCATTGGCAGAGTCCACGGTGGAACCGATGACATGTCCACTAGGTCTGCATACCAAGTACTGTGTGGCCATGCAGGTGCTATCAGAATCACCGAAGCTCTCTCCTGCTTGAGTCTGGCAACCAGACGTGGGAAGAGAGGAAACGGTTGAAATACATAGGCCAGATTGAAGGACTGCTAGAGCATCTATCAGTACCGCCTGGGGATCCCGGGACCTGGACCCGTAACAAGGAAGTTTGGCATTCTGACGGGACGCCATCAGATCCAATTCTGGTGTGCCCCATAGCTGAGTCAGCTGGGCAAATACATCTGGATGGAGCTCCCACTACCCCGGATGAAAAGTCCGACAACTTAGGAAATCCGCCTCCCAGTTCTCTACCCCTGGGATATGGATTGCTGAGAGATGGCAAGAGTGATCCTCCGCCCATCGGATTATTTTGGTCACCTCCATCATCGCTAGAGAACTTTGTCTTCCTCCTTGATGATTGATATAAGCTACAGTCGTGATGTTGTCCGACTGAAATCTGATGAATTTGGCAGCAGCTAGCTGAGGCCACGCCTGGAGCGCATTGAATATCGCTCTTAGTTCTAGAATGTTTATCGGGAGTAGAGTTTCCTCCAGAGACCATAAGCCCTGTGCTTTCAGAGAGTTCCAGACTGCACCCCAGCCTAGCAGGCTGGCATCTGTCGTTACTATGAGCCACTCCGGCCTGCGGAAACACATTCCCTGAGACAGGTGGTCCTGAAACAACCACCAGAGAAGAGAATCTCTGGTCTCCTGGTCCAAATGCAGTTGGAGATAAATCTGCATAATCCCCATTCCACTGTTTGAGCATGCATAGTTGCAGTGGTCTGAGGTGTAGGCGGGCAAAAGGAACTATGTCCATTGCCGCTACCATGAGTCAGATTACCTCCATACACTGAGCCACTGATGGCTGAGGAATGGAATGAAGAGCTCGGCAAGTGGTTAAGAGTTTTGATTTTCTGACCTCCGTCAGAAATATTTTCATTTCTACCGAGTCTATCAGAGTCCCTAGGAAGGAAACTCTTGTGAGAGGGAAGAGAGAACTCTTATTTATGTTCACCTTTCATCCGTGAGATCTCAGAAAAGCCAACACGATGTCCGTGTGAGACTTGGTTAGCTGGAAAGTCGACGCCTGAATCAAGATATCGTCTAGATAAGGCGCCACTGCTATGCCCCGCGGTCTTAGAACCGCCAAAAGGGACCCTAGCACCTTTGTGAAAATTCTGGGAGCCGTGGCCAACCCGAAGGGAAGGGCCACAAACTGGTAATGCCTGTCCAGAAAGGCGAATCTGAGGAATTGATGATGACCTCTGAATAGGGATGTGTAGATATGCATCCTTTAAGTCCCGGTAGTCATATATTGACGCTCCTGGATCAACGTTAGAATAGTCCGAATAGTCTCCATCTTGAATGATGGTACTCTGAGGAATTTGTTTAGAATTTTGAGATCCAAGATTGGTCTGAAAGTTCCCTCCTTTTTGGGAACCACAAACAGGTTTGAGTAAAACCCTAGCCCTTGTTCCACTTTTGGAACTGGGCGGATTACTCCCATGGTATGTAGGTCTTCTACATAGCGTAAGAACGCCTCTCTCTGTCTGGTTTGCAGACAATTGAGAAATGTGAAATCTCCCCCTTGGGGGAAGAGTCTTTGAAGTCCAGAAGATATCCCTGGGACACAATTTCTAAGGCCCAGGAATTGTGAACATCTCTTGCCCAAGCCTGAGCGAAGAGAGAGAGTCTGCCTCTGGGACCACTACAGGGTCACAATCATCTAGAGTCGCTAATACCTCCCTGAGCAATAAGCGGAGGTGTTCAAGCTTAAATTTAAAGGCCATCATATCAGAATCTGTCTGAGGAGGGAGCGTCTTTCCTAAATCAGAAATTTCTCCCTCAGATAACAAATCCCTTACCCCTACTTCAGAACATTGTGAAGGTATATCGGATACAGCTACTAAAGCGTCAGACGGCTCAGCATTTGTTCTTAACCCAGAGCTGTCACGCTTTCCTTGTAAACCAGGCAGTTTGGAAAAAACCTCTGTGAGGGTTGTATTCATAACTGTGGCCATGTCTTGTAAAGTAAATGAATTTGACGCACTAGAGGTACTAGGCGTCACTTGTTGCGGGAGTTACTGGTTGTGGCACTTGGGGAGAGCTAGATGTTAAACCCTCATTTCCTTCTGTCTGAGAATCATCTATTGCAATATTTTTAAGTGCTAAAATATAATATTTATAATTTATAGACATATCAGTGCAAGTGGGACACATTCTAAGAGGGGGTTCCACAATGGCTTCTAAACACATTGAACAAGGATTTTCCTTGGTGTCAGACATGTTAAACAGGCTAGTAATGTAACAAGCAAACTTGGAAAACACTTTAATCAAAGCAAATAACACTTAGAAAAAAAACGGTACTGTGCCTTTAAGAGAAAAAAAGCTGCACAAACTCTGCAAAACAGTGTAAAAAAGCAGTAAACTCAACGAAATTTTTACAGTAGCATCATAAAGCCGTAGTAACTTTGCACAGCTATGCAAATAAACAATTAACCCCTTAACGTAAAAACCAGATTGCAAAACGTCAAAAAACGGTAAAAAACGTTCAGCAACAATTTGTGGGGGAAAAAACTTCATTACAGCCCTCAAACACAGTAGGAACCTCTGGAAAAGCAGTTGGATGTCTCGGAGGACAAGAAACTGCGCAACTGAGGCGCGAAAATAGGCCCCTCCCACCTCACTCAATGTTATGGGCCTAAAAGAAACACAACAGAGTGTTTCTTAAACTAGCCATGTGGGTTAATAACCCTTAAACAAGCCACAATGACCCCTTAAAGTCCCTCAAAAAACGTTATATTTGCATTTTTTATAAAAATCAAAAACTAATGAGCCCTTTATGCAAGCTGGGATTCCTACTAAGTGTCTGAATACAGCTTACCCTTCCCTCATGGGGATATTGCCAGCCTTTTCTAGAATTAACACAGTCTGTCTAGAAAAAAAAAAATAGACTGAACATACCTCAATGCAGTTTAGCATGCAAACCATTCCCCCAACTGAAGTTTTCCTGTACTCTTCAGCCCTTGTGAGAACAGCAGTGGATCTTAGTTACAAAGTGCTAAGATCATCCTCCTCCTTGCAGAAATCTTCATCCCTTTTCAGCCAGAGAGTAAATAGTACACACCGGTACCATTTAAAATAACAAACTTTTGCTTGAGAAAATAAAAACTAACATTTTTGTCACCACACTCACTTTACCCTTCTTAGTACTTAGAGTAGGCAAAGAGAATGACTGGGGGTGGAGCTAAGGGAGGAGCTATATAGACAGCTTTGCTGTGGGTGCTCTCTTTGCCACTTCCTGTAAGGAAGGAGAATATTCCACAAGTATGGATGAATCCGTGGACTCGATACATCTTACAAGAGAAAAAAAACTTAAATCATAAGCAGAAGAATCAAACTGAGACAGCTGCCTGAAGAACTTTTCTACCAAAGACTGCTTCAGAAGAAGCAAATACATCAAAATACTAACATTTAGTAAATGTATACAAAGAAGACCAAGTTGCTGCCTTGCAAATCTGATCAACCGAAGCTTCATTCTTAAAAGCCCAAGAAGTGGCGACTGATCTAGTAGAATGAGCTGTAATAATCTGAGGCGGAGACTGTCCCGCCTCCAAATAAGCCTTGTGAATCAAAAGCTTTAACCAAGATGCCAAAGAATTGGCAGAGGCTTTCTGACCTTTCCTAGGACTAGAAAAAACAACAAATAGACTAAAAGTCTTCCTGAAATCTTTAGTAGCTTTGACATAATATTTCAAAGCTCTTACAACATCCAAAGAATGTAAAGATCTGTCAAGAGAATTCTTAGGATTAGGACACAAGGAAGGAACAACAATTTCCCTACTAATGTTGTTAGAAATAACCTGAGGAAAAAATGTAAACGAAGTTCGCAAAACAGCCTTATCCGGATGAAAAATCAGAAAAGGAGACTCACTAGCTGAAGAGATAGCCAAAATAAACAACACTTTCCAAGAAAGTAATTTAATATCCAAAGAATGCATAGGTTCAAAAGGAGGAGCCTGCAAAGCCTTAAAACCCAAATTAAGACTCCAAGGAGGAGAAAGTTATTTAACAGGCTTGATACGAACCAAAGCCTGAACAAAACAGTGAATATCAGGAAGTTTAGCAATCTTTCTATGAAATAAAACGGAAAGAGCAGAGGTTTTGTCCCTTCAAGGTACTTGCAGACAAACCTTTATCCAAACCATCCTGAAGAAACTGTAAAACTCTAGGAATCCTTAAAGAATGCCAAGAGAATTTATTAGAAAAACACCATAAAATATAGGTTTTCCAAACCAGATAAATCTTCCTTGAAACAGACTTACGAGCCTGTAGCATAGTATTAATCACTGAGTCAGAGAGACCTCTATGACAAAGTACTAAGCGTTCAATTTCCATACCTTCAAATTTTATCGATTTGTGATCCTGATGGAAAAACAGCCCTTGAGACAGAAGGTCTGGCCTTAAAGGAAGTGGCCAAGGTTGGCAACTGGACATCCGGACAAAATCCGCATACCAAAACCTGTGAGGCCATGCAGGTGCTATCAGAAACACATGCAATTGTTCCAACATGATCTTGGAGATCACCCTTGAGAGAAGAACTAGAGGCAGAAAAATGTAAGCAGGCTGGTAAAACCACGTAACTGCCAACTCATCCACCATCTGCGCCTGAGGATCCCTGGACCTGGAAAGGTACCTTGGAAGCTTCTTGTTCAGATCTATTTTGGGGAGACCCCACATCTGTACAATCTGACAAAATACATCTGGATGGAGAGACCACTTCCCTGGATGTAAGGACTGATGACTGAGGTAATCCGCTTCCGAATTGTCTACACCTGGGATATTTATTGCAAAAATTAGACAAGAGTTGGATTCCGCCCAAGAAAGTATTTGAGATACTGCTTTCATCACTAAAGTACTGTGAGACTCCCCCCACCCTTGATGATTGACATATGCCACAGTTGTGATATTGTCTGTCTGAAAACGAATGAATGATTCTCTCTTTAATAGAGGCCAAGCCTGAAGAGCCCTGAAAATAGCACGGAGTTCTAAAAACATAATTTATGTAAGAACTTACCTGATAAATTCATTTCTTTCATATTAGCAAGAGTCCATGAGCTAGTGACATATGGGATATACATTCCTACCAGGAGGGGCAAAGTTTCCCAAACCTCAAAATGCCTATAAATACACCCCTCACCACACCCACAAATCAGTTTAACGAATAGCCAAGAAGTGGGGTGATAAGAAAAAAGTGTGAAGCATAAATATAAGGAATTGGAATAATTGTGCTTTATACAAAAAAATCATAACCACCACAAAAAAGGGTGGGCCTCATGGACTCTTGCTAATATGAAAGAAATGAATTTATCAGGTAAGTTCTTACATAAATTATGTTTTCTTTCATGTAATTAGCAAGAGTCCATGAGCTAGTGACGTATGGGATAATGACTACCCAAGATGTGGATCTTCCACACTAGAGAGGGAGGGATAAAATAAAGACAGCCAATTCCGCTGAAAAAAATCCACACCCAAAAATAAAGTTTAAATCTTATAAAGAAAAAAAACTGAAAATATAAGCAGAAGAATCAAACTGAAACAGCTGCCTGAAGTACTTTTCTACCAAAAACTGCTTCAGAAGAAGAAAACACATCAAAATGGTAGAATTTAGTAAAAGTATGCAAAGAAGACCAAGTTGCTGCTTTGCAAATCTGATCAACCGAAGCTTCATTCCTAAACGCCCAGGAAGTAGAAACTGACCTAGTAGAATGAGCTGTAATCCTTTGAGGCGGAGTTTTACCCGACTCGACATAAGCATGATGAATTAAAGATTTCAACCAAGATGCCAAAGAAATGGCAGAGGCCTTCTGACCTTTCCTAGAACCGGAAAGATAACAAATAGACTAGAAGACTTTCGGAAATTCTTAGTAGCTTCAACATAATATTTCAAAGCTCTAACTACATCCAAAGAATGCAAAGATTTCTCCTTAGAATTCTTAGGATTAGGACAAAATGAAGGAACCACAATTTCTCTACTAATGTTGTTAGAATTCACAACCTTAGGTAAAAATTTAAAAGAAGTTCGCAACACCGCCTTATCCTGGTGAAAAATCAGAAAAGGAGACTCACAAGAAAGAGCAGATAATTCAGAAACTCTTCTGGCAGAAAAGATGGCCAAAAGGAACAAAAATTTCCAAGAAAGTAATTTAATGTCCAATGAATGCATAGGTTCAAACGGAGGAGCTTGAAGAGCCCCCAGAACCAAATTCAAACTCCAAGGAGGAGAAATTGACTTAATGACAGGTTTTATACGAACCAAAGCTTGTACAAAACAATGAATATCAGGAAGATTAGCAATCTTTCTGTGAAAAAGAACAGAAAGAGCAGAGATATGTCCTTTCAAGGAACTTGCAGACAAACCTTTATCCAAACCATCCTGAAGAAACTGTAAAATTCTCGGAATTCTAAAAGAATGCCAGGAAAAATGATGAGAAAAACACCAAGAAATATAAGTCTTCCAGACTCTATAATATATCTCCCTAGATACGGATTTACGAGCCAGTAACATAGTATTAATCACAGAGTCAGAGAAACTTCTTTGACCAAGAATCATGCGTTCAATCTCCATACCTTTAAATTTAAGGATTTGAGATCCTGATGGAAAAAAGGACCTTGCGACAGAAGGTCTGGTCTTAACGGAAGAGTCCACGGTTGGCAAGAGGCCATCCGGAAAAGATCTGCATACCAAAACCTGTGAGGCCATGCTGGAGCTACCAGCAGAACAAACGAGCATTCCTTCAGAATCTTGGAGATTACTCTTGGAAGAAGAACTAGAGGCGGAAAGATATAGGCAGGATGATACTTCCAAGGAAGTGACAATGCATCCACTGCTTCCGCTTGAGGATCCCTGGATCTGGACAGATACCTGGGAAGTTTCTTGTTTAGATGAGAGGCCATCAGATCTATTTCTGGAAGTCCCCACATCTGAACAATCTGAAGAAATACCTCTGGGTGAAGAGACCATTCGCCCGGATGTAACGTTTGGCGACTGAGATAATCCGCTTCCCAATTGTCTATACCTGGGATATGAACCACAGAAACTAGACAGGAGCTGGATTCCGCCCATACCAGAATTCGAGATACTTCTTTCATAGCCAGAGGACTGTGAGTCCCTCCTTGATGATTGATGTATGCCACAGTTGTGACATTGTCTGTCTGAAAACAAATGAACGATTCTCTCCTTAGAAGAGGCCATGACTGAAGAGCTCTGAACATTGCACGGAGTTCCAAAATATTGATCGGTAATCTCACCTCCTGAGATTCCCAAACCCTTTGTGCTGTCAGAGACCCCCACACAGCTCCCCAACCTGTAAGACTTGCATCTGTTGAAATCACAGTCCAGGTCGGAAGAACAAAAGAAGCCCCCTGAACTAAACGATGGTGATCTGTCCACCACGTCAGAGAGTGTCGTACAATCGGTTTTAAAGATATTAATTGAGATATCTTTGTGTAATCCCTGCACCACTGGTTCAGCATACAGAGCTGAAGAGGTCGCATGTGAAAACGAGCAAAGGGGATCGCGTCCGATGCAGCAGTCATAAGACCTAGAATTTCCATGCATAAGGCTACCGAAGGGAATGATTGTGACTGAAGGTTTCGACAAGCTGATATCAATTTCAGACGTCTCTTGTCTGTCAAAGACAGAGTCATGGACACTGAATCTATCTGGAAACCTAAAAAGGTTACCTTTGTCTGAGGAATCAATGAACATTTTGGTAAATTGATCCTCCAACCATGATCTTGAAGAAACAACACAAGTTGATTCGTATGAGATTCTGCTAAATGTGAAGACTGAGCAAGTACCAAGATGATATCGTCCAAATAAGGAAATACCACAATACCCTGTTCTCTGATTACAGACAGAAGGGCACTGAGAACCTTTGTAAAAATTCTTGGAGCTGTTGCTAGGCCAAACGGTAGAGCCACAAACTGGTAATGCTTGTCTAGGAAAGAGAATCTCAGAAACTGATAGTGATCTGGATGAATCGGAATATGCAGATATGCATCCTGTAAATCTATTGTGGACATATAATGCCCTTGCTGAACAAAAGGCAGGATAGTCCTTATAGTTACCATTTTGAATGTTGGTATCCTTACATAACTATTCAATATTTTTAGATCCAGAACTGGTCTGAAGGAATTCTCCTTCTTTGGTACAATGAAGAGATTTGAATAAAACCCCAGCCCCTGTTCCAGAACTGGAACTGCCATAATTACTCCAGCCAACTCTAGATCTGAAACACATTTCAGAAATGCTCGAGCCTTCGCTGGGTTTACTGGGACACGGGAAAGAAAAAATCACCTTTGCAGGAGGCCTTATCTTGAAGCCAATTCTGTACCCTTCTGAAACAATGTTCTGAATCCAAAGATTGTGAATGGAATTGATCCAAATTTCTTTGAAAAAACGTAATCTGCCCCCTACCAGCTGAGCTGGAATGAGGGCCGCACCTTCATGTGGACTTAGGAGCTGGCTTTGGTTTTCTAAAAGGCTTGGATTTATTCCAGACTGGAGATGGTTTCCAAACTGATACCGCTCCTGAGGATGAAGGATCAGGCTTTTGTTCCTTATTGTGACGAAAGGAACGAAAACGATTATTAGACCTAAATTTACCTTTAGATTTTTTATCCTGTGGTAAAAAAGTTCCTTTCCCTCCAGTAACAGTTGAGATAATAGAATCCAACTGAGAACCAAATAATTTATTACCCTGGAAAGAAAGGGAAAGCAAAGTAGACTTAGAAGACATATCAGCATTCCAAGTTTTAAGCCATAAAGCTCTTCTAGCTAAAATAGCTAGAGACATATACCTGACATCAACTCTAATGATATCAAAGATGGCATCACAAATAAAATTATTAGCATGTTGAAGAAGATTAATAATGCTATGAGAATTATGATCTGTTACTTGTTGCGCTAAAGCTTCTAACCAAAAAGTTGAAGCTGCAGCAACATCCGCTAAAGATATAGCAGGTCTAAGAAGATTACCTGAACACAAGTAAGCTTTTCTTAGAAAGGATTCAATTTCCCTATCTAAAGGATCCTTAAAAGAAGTACTATCTGCCGTAGGAATAGTAGTACGCTTAGCAAGAGTAGAGACAGCCCCATCAACCTTAGGGATTTTGTCCCAAAACTCTAATCTGTCAGATGGCACAGGATATAATTGCTTAAAACGTTTAGAAGGAGTAAATGAATTACCCAAATTATTCCATTCCCTGGAAATTACTTCAGAAATAGCATCAGGGACAGGAAAAACTTCTGGAATAACTACAGGAGATTTAAAAACCTTATTTAAATGTTTAGATTTAGTATCAAGAGGACCAGAATCCTCTATTTCTAATGCAATTAAGACTTCTTTAAGTAAAGAACGAATAAATTCCATTTTAAATAAATATGAAGATTTATCAGCATCAACCTCTGAGACAGAATCCTCTGAACCAGAAGAACCATTATCAGAATCAGAATGATGATGTTCATTTAAAAATTCATCTGAAAAATGAGAAGTTTTAAAAGACTTTTTACGTTTACTAGAAGGAGGAATAACAGACATAGCCTTCTTAATGGATTTAGAAACAAAATCTCTTATGTTATCAGGAACACTCTGAGTATTAGATGTTGACGGAACAGCAACAGGTAATGTAACATTACTAAAGGAAATATTATCTGCATTAACAAGTTTGTCATGACATTCAGTACAAACAACAGCTGGAGGAACAGATACCACAAGTTTACAGCAGATACACTTAACTTTGGTAGATCCAGCACCAGGCAGCGATTTTCCAGAAGTATCTTCTGACTCAGTGTCAACGTGGGACATCTTGCAATATGTAATAGAAAAAACAACATATAAAGCAAAATTGATCAAATTCCTTAAAGTGAAGGTAAAGTTTGTTATTAAACTTCTTTCCCTGTAAATAGTATCCAAATAAATGTGAGTTTAATTCATCAAAATTTTCGTTTTGCTATATTAATGTATTTAATACCTCTTCTTTATCCGATTCATCAGACTGTTTAAACAGCCCGTTTTTTTTTTTTTTTTCCTTATCCTGGTCACGTTTTTTTCTAAGCCAATAGAGACACTGGCCGTTAGGCGGCCGTCAAATTACGTCACCGCAAAACTCTAACTAATGCGCATGCGTTGTATTTACTTCCTATGTGTTAGGCTCAACGCGCGTTCTAGTTTTGCGCATGCGCTTTCCTCGATTCCTCCGGCTATGTCTTGTATTTTGTCAAAATAGATCACGCAGGCGCAAATACAAATTACGGAGAGTGGTGCGCATGCGCAATTGCTCATGAAAATGTGAACAAGCTTTTGAATGACGTACAGAGCGGGTGGGACTGCTCTGTACATAATGTAATGAATAATCCGGAAATCAATGGAGGGAGGAGCAACAAACGGCCGGGAGAGTAAATATAACATGTTTATAACACTATAATCTATATACTTATATTTAAAAAAAAATAGCGATCATGTTATTTAGGACTTATATAATATATTACAGGCGAAGAAACCACTAAACTTAACCTTCACTTTAAATGACAGTTTCAGGAATGGGAAAAAATGCCAGTGAACAAGCTTCTAGCAACCAGAAGCAATAAATAATGAGACTTAAATAATGTGGAGACAATAGTGACGCCCATATTTTTTTAGTGCCAAAAAAGACGCCCACATTATTTGGCGCCTAAATGCTTTTGGCGCCAAAAATGACGCCACATTCGGAACACCGACACTTTTGGCGCAAAAAAACGTCAAAAATGACGCAACTTCCGGCGACACGTATGACGCCGGAAACAGAAAAAAAAATTTGCGCCAACAAAGTCCGCGCCAAGAATGACGCAATAAAATGAAGCATTTTCAGTCCCCGCGAGCCTAACAGCCCACAGGGAAAAAGTCAAATTTTAAGGTAAGAAAAAAATGATTAATTCAAATGCATTATCCCAAATATGAAACTGACTGTCTGAAATAAGGAACGTTGAACATCCTGAGTCAAGGCAAATGTTTGAATACATATATTTAGAACTTTATAAAAAAAGTGCCCAACCATAGCTTAGAGTGTCACAGAAAATAAGACTTAATTACCCCAGGACACTCATCTACATGTAGTAGAAAGCCAAACCAGTACTGAAACAAAAATCAGTAGAGGTAATGGTATATATAAGAGTATATCGTCGATCTGAAAAGGGAGGTAAGAGATGAATCTCTATGACCGATAACAGAGAACCTATGAAATAGACCCCGTAGAAGGAGATCATTGAATTCAAATAGGCAATACTCTCCTCACATCCCTCTGACATTCACTGCACGCTGAGAGGAAAACCGGGCTCCAACCTGCTGCGGAGCGCATATCAACGTAGAATCTAGCACAAACTTACTTCACCACCTCCATAGGAGGCAAAGTTTGTAAAACTGATTTGTGGGTGTGGTGAGGGGTGTATTTATAGGCATTTTGAGGTTTGGGAAACTTTGCCCCTCCTGGTAGGAATGTATATCCCATACGTCACTAGCTCATGGACTCTTGCTAATTACATGAAAGAAATATTGATTGGTAACCTCGCCTCTTGAGGATTCCAAACTCCTTGTGAGACAGACAGTTCCCCAACCTGTGAGACTTGCATCAGTTGAAAATACAGTCCAGGCAGGACGAATAATTGAGACCCCTTGAATTATCGGATGATGGTCTAACCACCAGGACAGAGAGAGTTGATGATATCCGAGTATAATCCCTGCACCATTGATTCAGCATGCAAAGCTGCAGAGGTCTCATATGAAAACGAGCAGAGAGGATTGTGTCCGATGCTGCAGTCATGAGACCTATAACTTCCATGCACATAGCCACTGAAGGGAATGATCGAGACTGAAGGTTTCGACAGGCAGAAACCAATTTCATTTGTCGCTTGGTTGTTAAAAACAGAGTCATGGATACGGAATCTATCTTGAAACCTAAAAAGGTGATCCTTGTCTGAGGAATCAAGGAACTCTTTGATAAATTGATCCTCCAACCATGTCTGAAGAAACAACACAAGTTGATTCGTGTGAGATTCTGCTAAATGAAAAGATTAAGCCAATACCAAGATATCGTCCAAATAAGGCAACACCGCAATACCCTGCTCTCTGATTACAGATAGAAGGGCACAGAGAACCTTCAAAAAAGATTCTTGGAGCTGTTGCTAGGCCAAATTGAAGAGCAACAAATTGGTAATGCTTGTCTAGAAAAGAGAATCTCAGAAACCGATAGAGTACTGGATGAATCGGAATGTGAAGATACACATCCTGTAAGTCTATTGAGGACATGTAATGACCTTGCTGAACAAAAGGCAGAACAGTCCTTATAGCCACCATCTTGAAAACTGGGACCCTTAAAAAATGATTCAAAAACTTCAGATCCAGAACTGGTCTGAAAGAATTTTCCTTCAAGACAATGAATAGATTTGAATAAAAACCCAGACCCTGTTCCAGAATTGGAGCTGGTACAATTACTCTTGAAAGCTCTAGATCTGAAACACACTTCAGAAAAGCCAGAGCTGTCACAGGATTTGTTGGAACATTAAAGAGAAAAAAATATCTTCTCCCAGGAGGTCTTATTTTGAAACCTATTTGATACCCCTGAGAGAAAATATTCTGAATCCAATTATTCTGAATGGAACCTGCCCAAACGTCTTGAAATAATTTCAAACTGCCCCCCACCAGCAGAAATGGATTGAGGGCCACACCTTCATGCAGTCAGGGGGGCTGGCTTTGGTTTCATGTAAGGCTTGGATTTATTCCAACTCAAGGATGGCTTCCAATTGGAGCCAGGGTCTTTAGGGGAAAGGAGTGATTTTCTGTTCTCTATTCTGACGAAAGGAACTAAACCGATTAGAAGCTTTAGATTTGCCTTTAGACTTTATCTTGATGCAAAAAACTCCCTTCCCCCAAAATAGTGAATATAATAGAATCCAACTGGGAACCAAACAAATTATTACCCTGGAATGATAGAGATAGTAACCAAGATTTAGATACCATGTCAGCATTCCATGATTTGAGCCATAAAGTGTCAGGGTGCCAGGAATCAGACTGAGATGAGAAGTGCAAAAATAATCACACCTTTATTAATAGCAAAAAATAATAAAAAGTCCACAAGACAAATAAGTCAGGAGGAGTCAAAACCAGAGCTGGTAGTCAGACGAGCCGAGTCAGGAGTCAAAGCGAATAGTCAGACGAGCCGGAATCAGGAACAAGGAAAACAGCAGAGTCAGGAACAAGCCAGGGATCAGGAACCAGGAAGGACGTTAGGCAGCCAGGTAATACACAGGAACTCTCACAAACAGGTCTGAGACAACGCAAAGCATACTGAACAGAGGCCCTTTAAAAAAAAGTGATGACATCACAATTCTGAGACTGCATCCTGTCTCACATGGATGATGCACACCAGTCTGGCCATAAAAGGAAGTGCAGGAAGTGTGCAGCATCCCCCACAATGCACCAAGTCAGGAAGAGAGGTGAGTAAAATGGCTGCCAGCAGCACATGGCAAACACAACAGGGAAAAACCCTAACATAAAGCTCTTCTAGCTAAAATAGCCAAAGACATAGATGTAACATTAATCTTGATGATATAAAAAATAGCATCACAGATAAAATGATTAGCATGTTAAAGCAAACTAACAAAAATAAAAAGCAAACAAACAATGCTATGCAAATCAGAGTCTTTTTCCCATTGTGCTAAGCTATACAACCAAAAAGTTAATGCAGCCGCAACATCAGCCATAGAAATGGCAGGTCTTAGTATATAGCCAGAATACAAATCAACTTTCCTTAGATAAGATTCAATCTTTCTATCTAAATGATCCATAAAAGAAGTACTATCTTCCATAGGAATAGAAGTATGTTTAACAAGAGTAGAAATAGCCCCATCAACCTTAGGGACTTTTTCCCAAAACTCTAAATTTAGCCACTGGCAAAGGATACAAAGGAACAAAAGTAGTAGCAGGCTTAGACAATTCCTTAGCAATCAACATCAGAAATAGCATCAGGAACAGGAAAAACCTCAGGATTAGTCACAGGAGGTTTAGACAGAATTTAAATGTTTACTGGATTTATTATCAAGAGGACCAGACTCTTGAATATCCAAAGTTATTAACACTTCTTTTAACAAAGAACGAATATACTCTTAAAAAGATAAGATGATTTATCAGAGTCAATGTCTGAAGTAGGATCTTCTAAATCAGAGAAATCCTCATCAGAGGAGGATATATCATTACGTTGCCAGTCATTACAAATTCCGTCAGTATTATGAGAAGCTTTAAAAAAAATACTTTTTTTTTTTTTTTTAAATAAACTTTATTTTTCAAACAAAGCTTACCAAGGATAAACAGATCACAATTCGTTTTGCAAATAGTCAGCTAGTGAGGATACATTACAATGAGTCCATTTCATTTGTACAATGCCTTGTTGTGCGTTAAGACTGGTATTTGAATCTAGATGCCTTGCATAATTAGCTACAAAGCTATCATTAAGTCCATCCTGGCAGTACCTTCTTTTCTAGTTTTCTCTTTCCTTTGAATATCCCCCAAATCCCCCACCTACAGCCCCTCCTGCTCCACAAGTCCTTGAAATAATAATATAGTATTTGACATGAACTTTATAATTGTATGCCACTATTTACAATCACTATCATGGGTATTCACCTTACAATTCACGTTGTTAATAGTGCCTACAAAGCAATACTATAATGTTAACAAAAACTAGGCAATCATGTGAAATTATTTAGAATTATTCCTATCTCCACCAACCTTACCTCCTCTCTACCTCACCAGCAACAACAAGACAGACCTTTAGGTAGACAGACTATCGGAATACATAGATCTGTTTTTACAGAAATACGTCATCCATCTACCGGCCTATATCCGTGACACTACTGATCTCCTCAATAAACGAAACAATTTCACCCAAAAGGGTACTTACATATGGCTCACTTGCGATGTGGGAGCCCTATATTCCAATATCCCACATAATCTGGGGATAGAAGCCATCAGAAGTTATTTAGAGGGGGACATATATATGCCATCATTACAGAAAGAATTTATGATAACTATAATATATTATATTTTGCAACACAATTATTTTCAGTTTTTAGACAAGTTTTATTTGCAGGTCAGAGGTACGGCCATGGGCACCAGGTTCGCGCCCAGCTTTGCCAACTTGTATATGGGAGTATTTGAAGAACAATATGTGTATAACTCCAGGTGGGCTCAGAACCTGGTGTTCTATGGCCGGTACATAGATGACCTGCTTTTTATTTGGGAGGGTACTGTACAAGAAGCTAAACTTTTTGTTCAACATCTAAATAAGAATGAAATGGGCTTGACATTCACCTCATCAGATAGAATTTCTAGATATCTCCCTCTATTGGGGGCCCCAAGGAGAGTTATGTACCTCAACTTTTTTTAAAAAAAAGTAGATAGTAACAACTTTCTACATTTTGGAAGTAATCACCTCGAAAATTGGAAGATTAATATACCATATAGCCAGTTCAACAGAATTAGGAGAAATGGTAATACTTTAGAAACATATGATTCCCAATCCCCCATCCTAGTTGAAAGATTTATAGCAAAAGGATACCCACTTCCTCTGGTAGCGAATAGCCAAAAAAGAGCCAGAGATTTGAATAGAACTGATCTACTTCGAGGAAAACCCTATAGAAATCAAGTAAATAACGAGGATGGTGACCACATATCACAGCCACGTTTTATTACCCAATATAACTCTAATCATAGAGCAATCAAGAAGTCATTACATAAACATTGGCATTTACTCCAGAAAGATCCTATACTTCAACACATTTTAGATTCTAAACCTTTGTTGACCTATAGGAGAGCCCCGACTCTTAAGCAAAAACGATGGGCCTTAATGAAGTGATAGATTCAGCAGCATTCTGATAGGAATATATATTGTCTATATCCCTTGTTGTATGTTGTTTGTAAACTGGAGTTTGGTTACACATATTTGAATCAACGTTATGTTGTATATGTACAATTAGTTCATCATTATCATACTTTAAGTAGGCTATCTTTGTATCATTTTTTGATATATTTATAATATTTGATTCCCACTACCATTATATTGTATATAAAGGGCTTTATCACCCCCATTCCAGCTACTTACCCCTTTAAGAGGGTTTAACATTTGTGGGGTTAATTCCTTATACGGACCTATACTAGCGTATACATCAAATGATATCTATGATTAGATTTTGGTTTAGCATTATTTGTACAGATTATAGTCAGGTCCTATAGTGTCAGTATACGTATACTATCTTTTGTCAGCATTATTATATCTAATTTTCTCATTTATACACATATAGATATATTTGGTAGTTCAGCGATTATGCGCACATTATTCTGTATTTAGGATTACATGTTCACATTCGATTTCGTGCTAGTTCACTATGTTTATTATTTCCACATCACTTAGGGTCCCCAATTTCACTTCTCTTATCTTTTGTTCTTGACATTTAGCGTTGCTATTAACGCAATATTATCATCTTGCTGTCATTTTCCATTACACTTGTAGTCACGCCCCTATTATAGTCACGAGACCTGAAGTAAACAGGGTCTCTTAGCGTAAGGACTTAATAACAAGATATGGCACAAAAGAATTTTGAAATCGTCAAGAAGATTACTCTGTATGCATTTGAAAGGTACATTACTACCATTACAGTATGATGATTGTTATATACACTTTATCCACTTTATACACACAGTACGTTATTATTATGATCTATAAAAAGTAAAACACTGCACTTTTATAATTTTGTAACATTACATAAAGATCAAGAATTGATATAACACATTATACACTGAGATTTTATTAGTCTTTTTCAAGGACACTGATACCATTAGAGTGTCTGTTTATTAAATTTCATTCCCCCATGGATCTTAGTTGATCAAACTTTCCCCAATAATGATACAAAGTGACAATTACTCTATATTTATACTCTCTTTGTAACACTAACTAGTAGCGAATCACTGTATCTACACTTTCAAGATTTTACAAAGATATTTGATTAAAATGAAGCCTTTAAGATAATTATTTTACACACTATAGATAGACCTATTCCAATACTATGGATGAGAATATGTGTCCCAAACAATGGGATAATTTGAAGAGACCACTCCCCTGAGAGGGTGGTTCTCAGGTGTTTCTTCTGTTTTTTCTGATTAGTAAAGGTTTAGTAAAGCATGTATTTAAAGGCTAATCATAGCCCCATTTGTATGCCTGATGAAACAGCGTTTGAAGCGCTGAGAAACGCGTAGCATTTTTTAGGGGGGGTCTGTCACTATACCCCACTTATCTTTAGTTCCTGTTTTTAAATAGCTTTTATGGTTTTAATAAATTGTTTGTTAAACCTTTTTAACTGGAACCAGCCTCGCTTAACATTTACCAATCACTTTCACTGGAAGTAATAAGCTGCTGGAAACCCTGCAGCTCTGTGTTCCTGTGATTCCTGAGCTCCTGTTATCCTGCTTTCCTGGGCATTCACACTTGGGAGTGTTTGCACTCGACAGAACAGTAAGCTGGGTTGCTGTAAAAATATCCAGCCTGCATCTAATAGCACTGTCTGAGTGCTCCTGGGAAATGTGAGTACCCTGGCACAGGGCTTTAACTGCAATTTTCCTACATCATTTACTACTGATACACACATGCGCCTCTCTATGTTTTTGTATTTCTGTACTAGATTATCTGTCACTAAGGTGTAAAGAGAGTGCTGCACCTTTTTGGATTTCCAGAGGTATCCCCCCCAATTGGAAGAAAAGTTTGAAATAACCCTTGGATGCTTCAGACATCATATGTGTTGGGAATATACTATATAAATCTATGAGGTTTGCATATCTATAATAAGTGGGTGTCTACCCATAGATTGGAAAGTTTATTTCCTTCATACAGAAGTTTTTTTCACTCAACCTAATCTCATATATATGTATTATTAATAACATTCATTACTAATGTGAATAGCTTTACAACTGAATATTTTTACAATTGTTTATACTTTTACATACCTATATTGAGTCATTGATTGTACTGATATCTTATTTAACTCCTTATTTTTATTCTAATTAGCGCCCTCTATTGGAAGTGATTGCTTTGATTTCTTCTGTGTAATTAGGTGTAGGATTAATTGACATCTGTGTGTCCCCCTTCCCTTTCCGTGAACAGTAAGTTCCATTTACCCCAAAGATGCTCTTCCAGTAGAAACTCAGTGTTCCCTAAGGGGGAATAATAGTTGTTTCTGTATGGAGACATCCATGGTGTGTATGTATGGCTCCCATTTCCTCATGAAAGACTTAGTTCTTCTCTGAACATCCCTCAAGGCATCAGCTGCCTCATATGTCACCTTGTTCTGTATGTTTGCTTTGAGCTGCTGGAGTGGGGGGGGGGGGGCAACAGAGCCAAGCCATCCCTTAAAAATGAGTTTCCTGGCCTGAAGAATAATATTACAGGCCCATTTTCCAAAAGTACTGGATGTTGATGACGGGGTCTCCAGGAACACTAACAATTTAGGGGATAATTCTACATTTGTATGAAATGTGGCTTTTATCCAGTGAGCTACAATGCCCCAGAATCTGCCTATCTTGGGGCAACTCCATAGCATGTGGACCAAGTCTGTGTCTGGTGATCAGCATTTATGACACCAGCCCTCTGTATCTGGTCTCCACTTTTTGTAGATTTTAGGTGGTATGCATGCAGTCTGATGTGTGTTTCTCGGCTAACCGCCGACAAGGTTGCCCTTCTCGATTGCATTATACTTCGCTGTACCATGTCTGTCGTGATTTCTGTGTTTAAGATTGTCGTCCATCTGTCACTATGTTTTGTTGTTGAATCGTTAGTGTGCTTCATATAGAGTTTATATATCGAAGATATAGACGTCTCCCCTTGCGCTATCCTTTGGATAAGTCTAATTATCCCTAAATTCTAGTCTCTACGTTCCTTTTACTGAAGTAATTCATTTACGTATGTCTCGCCTGTAAATACGCGAAGTGGTGTGTGCGTGGCAAATTGAACTGTGCTTGTAGGACTTGGAATTATTTAACTTTCATGTCTAGACTGTTTACAATCTGGGACACCGAGGTCAATCCCTTGGTTTATAAGGAGTTTTCCTATCTGAAGGAGCAGTCCCTCAGTCTGAAGTGATCTTTGAAACTAGCTGAATATCAGCGGATGAAGCGCTTATCTAGGTGTAAAATTGTCCCATACTGAGTTCAAATACATGAAGTTCAGACATCATGTCTCCACAGAATAGCAAAGAAATCTACTTTGAAACATATATATGGTTGAAAGCATAAGAATCTTGAAGATTTAAAATTTAGACAATTTATCTATATAGTTTTCAAATATTCAATATGTACTTAAGACCGGTTAAATAATATGTATAAATAAATGGATATGAAATTGCTTTTGGTAAATATATTATAGTGGATAAGTATTTATGTGAATTGGGAATGTTCTAAATTATTTAAAAAAAGTAAATTTATGCTTACCTGATAAATTAATTTCTTCTACTATACGACGAGTTCACGGATTTCATCCTTACTTGTGGGATATTAACCTCCTGCTAACAGGAAGTGGCAAAGAGCACCACAGCAGAGCTGTATATATAGCTCCTCCCTTCCCTCCACCTCCAGTCATTCGACCGAAGTTAGGAAAAGAAAGGAAAAGCCAAAGGTGCAGAGGTGACAAGTTTATAAAAAATATAATATAATCTAAATCTGTCTGAAAAATGACAGGGAGGGCCGTGGACTTGTATCGTAGAAGAAATTAATTTATCAGGTAAGCATAAATTTACTTTTCTTCTACAAGATACGAGTCCCCGGATTTCATCCTTACTTGTGGGATACAATACCAAAGCTACAGGACACGGATGAAACGGGAGGGACAAGATAGAGACCTAAATGGAAGGCACCACTGCTGGAAGAACCTTTCTCCCAAAAACAGCTTCAGAAGAAGCAAAAGTATCAAATTTGGAAAAAGTATGAAGAGACGACCAAGTCGCAGCCTTGCAAATCTGTTCAACAGATGCATCGTTTTTAAAAGCCCATGTGGAAGCCACAGCCCTAGTAGAATGAGCCGTAATTCTTTCAGGAGGCTGCTGTCCAGCAGTCTCATATGACAAGCGTATGATACTCTTCAGCCAAAAAGACTGACCCCTAGGCTTTCCAGAAAAAACAATGAATAATGAAGATGATTGACGGAAATCCTTAGTCGCCTGCAAGTAAAACTTCAAGGCACGGACCACGTCCAAGTTATGTAACAGACGCTCCTTCTTAGAAGAAGGATTACGACATAAAGAAGGAACAACAATTTCCTGATTAATATTCTTATTTGAAACAACCTTAGGAAGGAATCCAGGTTTGGTACGTAAAACCATCTTATCAGAATGAAAGATAAGATAAGGCGAGTCTCATTGTAACGCTGAAAGCTCAGAAACTCTACGAGCAGAAGAAATAGCAACCAAAAATAAAAAATTCCAAGATAACTATTTAATATCAATGGAATGCATGGGTTCAAAGGGAACCCCTTGAATAACACGAAGAACTAAATTAAAACTCCAGGGTGGAGCAATTGGTCTAAAGACAGGCTTAATTCTGGTTAGAGCCTGACAAAAAGACTGAACATCTGGAACATCTGCCAAATGTTTGTGTAGCAAGATTGACAAAGCAGAGATCTGTCCCTTTAAGGAACTCGCTGGTAACCCTTTCTCCAATCCTTCTTGGAGAAAAGACAGAATCCTGGGAATCCTAACTTTACTCCATGAGTAGCCCTTGGATTCACACCAAAAAAGATATTTACGCCATATCTTATGATAGATCTTTCTAGTGACAGGCTTACATGCCTGTATCAAAGTATTTATGACCAAATCGGAGAATCCACGCTTAGATAAAATCAAGCGTTAAATCTCCAAGCAGTCGGCTGCAGAGAAGTTAGATTTGGATGTTGGAAAGGTCCTTGAATGAGAAGGTCCTGTCTCAATGGAAGTTTCCACTGTGAACATGTCCACTAGATCCGCATACCAAGTCCTGCGTGGCCACGCAGGCGCAATCAGAATTACTGAAGCTCTCTCCTGTTTGATACGAGCAATCACGCGGAGAAGGAGAGGAAACGGTGGAAACACATAAGCTAGGCTGAACGACCAAGGCACTGCCAAGGCATCTATCAGTTTGGCCTGAGGATCCCTCGACCTGGATCCGTATCTTGAAAGCTTGGCATTCTGTCGAGATGCCATCAGAGCCAATTCCGGTCTGCCCCATCGGAGAATCAGTGAGGCAAATACCTCCAGATGGAGTTCCCACTCCCCTGGGTGAAAGGCCTGTAAGCTTAAAAAATCTGCTTCCCAGTTGTCTACTCCTGGGATGTAGATTGCTGACAGAAAACAAGAGTGGGCCTCTGCCCATCGAATTATCTTGGATACTTCTGTCATCTCTAAGGAACTCCTCGTTCCCCCCGATGATTGATATAAGCCACAGTCGTGATGTTGTCCGACTGAAATCTGATGAATTTGGCCGAAGCCAACTGAGGCCATGCCTGAAGCGCATTGAATATTGCTCTCAATTCCAGAATATTGATTGGAAGTAGAAACTTCACCTGAGTCAATACACCCTGAGCCTTCAGAGAATTCCAGACTGCACCCAGCCCAGTAGGCTGGCGTCCATTGTCACTATCACCCACGAGGGTCTGCGGAAACACGTCCCCTGGGAGAGATGATCCGGCGACAACCATCAAAGAAGAGAGTCTCTGGTCTCCTGATCCAGATTTATCAAAGGAGATAAATTTGCATAGTCCCCATTCCACTGTCTGAGCATGCACAGCTGCAGTGGTCTGAGATGAAAACGAGCAAACGGAATGCTGTCCATTGCCGCTACCATTAATCCAACTACCTCCATACACTGAGCCACCGATGGCCGAGGATTGGACTGAAGGGCTCGGCAAGTATTTAGAATTTTTTACTTTCTGACCTCCGTCAGAAATATTTTCATGTCTACAGAATCTATCAGAGTTCCCAAGAAGGGAACCCTTGTCCGTGGAACTAGTGAACTTTTTTCTAGGTTCACCTTCCATCCGTGAGTTCTGAGAAAGGACAACACTGTGTCTGTATGAGATTTCGTCAGATAAGTTGACGCCTGAATTAAAATATCATCCAGATAAGGCGCCACTGCTATGCCCCGCGGCCTGAGAACCGCCAGAAGGGACCCTAGAACTTTTGTGAAGATCATGGGTGCTGTGGCCAACCCGAAGGGAAGAGCCACAAACTGAAATTGTTTGTCCAGGAAGGCAAACCTAAGGAACTGATGATGATCCTTGTGGATAGGAATATGAAGGTATGCATCCTTCAAGTCCACAGTAGTCATATATTGACCCTGCTGGATCATTGTTAAAATTGTTCGGATGGTCTCCATCTTGAAGGATTGAACTCTGAGAAACTTGTTTAGACTCTTGAGGTCTAAAATAGGTCTGAATGTTCCCTCTTTTTTGGGAACTATGAAAAGATTAGAGTAAAAACAGAATTTATGCTTACCTGATAAGTTTCTTTCTCTTACGGTGTATCCGGTCCACGGCTTCATCCTTACTTGTGGGATATTCTCAATCCCTACAGGAAGTGGCAAAGAGAGCACATAGCAGAGCTGTTCATATAGCTCCCCTCAGGCTCCGCCCCCCCAGTCATTCGACCGATGGTTAGGAGAAAAAGGAGAACCATAGGGTGCAGTGGTGACTGTAGTTTTACAAAAATAAATTTAAACCTGACTTAATTGCCATGGTGGGCCGTGGACCGGATACACCATAAGAGAAAGAAATTTATCAGGTAAGCATAAATTCTGTTTTCTCTTACATTGGTGTATCCGGTCCACGGCTTCATCCTTACTTGTGGGAACCAATACCAAAGCTTTAGGACACAGATGAAGGGAGGGAACAAGTCAGGTAACCTAAACGGAAGGCACCACTGCTTGCAAAACCTTTCTCCCAAAAATAGCCTCCGAAGAAGCAAAAGTATCGAATTTGTAAAATTTGGCAAATGTATGCAGTGAAGACCAAGTCGCTGCCTTACAAATCTGTTCAACAGAAGCCTCATTCTTGAAAGCCCATGTGGAAGCCACAGCTCTAGTGGAATGAGCTGTAATTCGTTCAGGAGGCTGCCTTCCAGCAGTCTCATAAGCCAACCGGATGATGCTTTTCAGCCAGAAACACAGAGAGGTAGCAGTCGCTTTTTGACCTCTCCTCTTGCCAGAATAGACAACAAACAAGGATGATGTTTGTCTGAAATCTTTAGTTGCTTTTAGATAGAATTTTAAAGCACGAACCACATCAAGATTGTGCAACAGACGTTCCTTTTTAGAAACTGGATTAGGACACAGAGAAGGAACAACTATTTCCTGGTTAATATTCTTATTGGAAACCACTTTTGGAAGAAAACCAGGCTTGGTACGCAAAACAACCTTATCTGTATGAAACACCAGCTAGGGTGAGTTACACTGCAAAGCAGACAATTCAGAAACTCTTCGAGCAGAAGAAATAGCTACCAAAAACAAAACTTTCCAAGATAGTAACTTAATATCTATGGAATGTAGAGGTTCAAACGGAACCCCTTGAAGAACTGAAAGAACTAAATTTAGACTCTATGGAGGAGCCACAGGTTTGTAGACAGGCTTGATCCTAACTAAGGCTTGTACAAACGCCTGAACACTGGCACAGCTGCCAGACGCTTGTGCAACAGAATAGACAGAGCAGATATCTGTCCCTTTAAGGAACTAGCTGACAACCCTTTCTCCAATCCTTCTTGGAGAAAAGATAATAACCTTGGAATCCTAATCTTACTCCACGAGTAACCCTTGGATTCGCACCAACAAAGATATTTCCGCCATATCTTATGGTAAATTTTCCGGGTAACAGGCTTTCTAGCCTGGATCAGAGTATCTATAACCGATTCAGAGAACCCACGCTTAGCTAGAATTAAGCGTTCAATCTCCAAGCAGTCAGTTGCAGAGAAACTAGGTTTGGATGCTTGAATGGACCTTGGATTAGAAGGTCCTGCCTCAAAGGTAGCTTCCATGGTGGAGCCGATGACATATCCACCAGGTCTGAATACGAAGTCCTGCGTGGCCACGCAGGAGCTATCAGAATTACCGAAGCCTTCTCCTGCTTGATTCTGTATACTAACCGAGGGAGAAGAGGAAACGGTGGAAAGACATAAGCTATATTGAATGACCAAGGCGCCACTAAGGCATCTATCAATGTCGCCTTGGGATCCCTGGACCTGGACCCGTAACGGGGAACTTCGGAGTTCTGGCGGGATGCCATCAGATCCAGTTCTGGAATGCCCCATAGTTGGGTTAGCTGGGCAAAAGCCACCGGGTGGAGTTCCCACTCCCCCGGATAGAAAGTCTGACGACTCAGATAATCCGCCTCCCAGTTGTCTACTCCTGGGATGTGAATTGCGGATAGATGGCAGGAGTGATCCTCTGCCCATTTGATGATCTTGGATACCTCCCTCATCGCCAGGGAACTCTTTTTTCCTCCCTGATGATTGATGTACGCTACAGTCGTGATGTCCGACTGAAATCTGATGAACTTGGCCTCCGCTAGCTGAGGCCAGGCCTGAAGCGCATTGAATATCGCTCTCAATTCCAAAATGTTTATCGGGAGAAGTGATTCTTCCCGAGACCATAGACCCTGAGCTTTCAGGGAGTCCCAGACCGCACCCCAGCCTAAGAGACTGGCGTCGGTCGTGACAATGATCCACTCCGGTCTGCGGAAACTCATTCCCTGAGACAGGTGATCCTGAGACAACCACCAGAGGTGTGAGTCTCTGGTTTTCTGGTCCATTTGTATCTGGGGAGACAAATCTGCATAATCCCCATTCCACTGTTTGAGCATGCACAGTTGCAGTGGTCTTAGATGAATTCGGGCAAAAGGGACTACGTCCATTGCCGCAACCATTAGACCTATTACCTCCATGCACTGAGCCACAGAAGGCTGAGGAATGGCATGAAAAACTCGACAAGTATTCGAAAGTTTTGACTTCCTGACCTCCGTCAGAAAGATTTTCATTTCTACCGAGTCTATTATTGTTCCCAGGAAGGGAACCCTTGTGAACGGGGACAGAGACCTTTTTTCTACGTTCACCTTCCACCCGTGAGACCTTAGAAAGGCCAGAACAATGTCCGTATGAGCCTTTGCTCTGTGAAAGGACGACGCTTGTATTAAGATGTCGTCTAGGTAAGGTGCTACTGCAATGTCCCGCGGTCTTAGTACCGCTAGAAGGGACCCTAGCACCTTTGTGAAAATTCTGGGAGCAGTGGCCAACCCGAAGGGAAGAGCCACAAACTGGTAATGCTTGTCCAGAAAGGCGAACCTTAGGAACGGATGGTGATCTTTGTGGATAGGAATATGCAGGTACGCATCCTTTAAATCCAGGGTAGTCATATATTGACCTTCCTGGATCATCGGTAAGATTGTACGAATGGTTTCCATCTTGAATGATGGAACTCTGAGCAATTTGTTTAGGAAATTTAAATCCAGGATTGGCCTGAAAGTTCCTTCCTTTTTGGGAACTACAAACAGGTTTGAGTAAAAACCCAGTCCTTGTTCTGTGGTTGGAACTGGGTGTATCACTCCCATCTTTAGAAGGTCTTCAACGCAGCGTAAGAACGCCTGTCTCTTTGTCTGGTCTAAAGACAAGCCAGAAATGTGGAACCTTCCCCTTGGAGGAGAGTCCTTGAATTCTAGAAGGTACCCCTGAGCAACAATTTCTAATGCCCAGGGATCTGGAACATCCCTTGCCCAAGCCTGAGCAAAGAGAGAAATTCTGCCCCCTACTAAATCCGGTCCCGGATCGGGGGCTACCCTTTCATGCTGTCTTGGTAGCAGCAGCAGGCTTCTTGGCCCGTTTACCCTTGTTCCAGCCCTGCAAAGGTTTCCATGTTGTTTTGGGCTGGGAAGTGTTACCCTCTTGCTTAGTGGCTGTAGAGGTTGAAGTAGGTCCGTTCCTGAAATTGCGAAAGGAACGAAAATTGGCCTTGTTTTTAGCTTTGAAGGGTATATCTTGTGGAAGAGCATGGCCCTTTCCCCCAGTGATATCTGAAATAATCTCCTTCAATTCTGGCCCGAATAGGGTCTTACCCTTGAAAGGAATATTAAGCAATTTTGTTTTGGACAACACGTCCGCCGACCATGATTTTAGCCAAAGCGCTCTGCGCGCCACGATGGCAAAACCAGAATTTTTCGCGGCTAATTTAGCTAACTGAGAAGCGGCATCTGTGATGAAAGAATTAGCCAGCTTCAGGGCATGAATTCTATCCATGACTTCGTCATAAGAAGTCTCCTTCTGGAGCGAGTTTTCCAGTTCCTCAAACCAAAAAGCCGCTGCAGTGGTTACAGGAATAATGCAAGAAATTGGTTGAAGAAGGAAACCTTGTTGAACAAATATTCTCTTCAGTAAACCTTCTAATTTTTTATCCATAGGATCTTTGAAAGCGCAACTGTCTTCTATTGGTATAGTCGTGCGCTTGGCTAGTGTTGAAACTGCCCCCTCTACCTTAGGGACCGTCTGCCACGCATCCCATCTAGGGTCAACTATGGGGAACATTTTCTTAAATATAGGAGGGGGAAGGAAGGGTACACCTGGTCTCTCCCACTCCCTAGTCACAATATCCGTCACCCTCTTAGGGATCGGAAACGCCTCAGTGTGTACCGGGACCTCTAAGAATTTGTCCATTTTACACAATTTTTCTGGGACCACCAAGGGGTCACAATCATCTAGCGTAGCTAAGACCTCCTTAAGCAGGACGCGGAGGTGTTCTAGCTTAAATTTAAACGCTATGGTATCTGGCTCTGCCTGCTGAGAAACTTTTCCTGTGTCAGAAATTTCTCCCTGAGACAGGCCATCCCTCACCGCCAAGTCAGATTGTTGTGAGGGCACTACAGATAAATTATACAATGCGTCTGATTCCTCATTTTCTGTATTTAAAACTGAGCTATTGTGCTTCCTTGGAAATGCTGGCAGTTTGGATAAAAATGCTGCAAGAGAATTATCCATTACTGCTGCTAACTGTTGCAAAGTAATAGGGATCGATGCGCTAGAGGTACTGGGCATCGCTTTCGCGGGCATAACTGGTGTCGACACAAGAGGAGAGGAAAGAGTACTATCCTCAATACCTTCTGCTAAAGAATCATCTAGGGCTACATTTTTAAGTGTCACTGCATGGTCCTTAAAATGCTTAGACGCTATAGCACACTTTAAACACAAATGCAATGGGGGTACCGCCATGGCTTTTAAACACAAAGAACAAGGTCTATCTGAAGGCTCAGACATGTTTGACAGACTTAGACAGCACTACAATGCAAGAAAAAATACTTTTTGAAAAAACGTTACTGTGTCTTTAAATAATAAAAAGCACACACTTTTTCACCAAATCATCATAAAAACATCTGATCATAATGACATTTTAACCACATTATCCTAATGCTTTGAAATGATTGCACACAAATTTTCGAATCAATTAACCCCTTATTGCCCAAACCGGAGCTAAAAGAAGCAGTCAACTGGTTGCAAACACTACAGCACGATGCCACAGTCTCTACTGTGGCTTTTACCTTCCTTAGGGATTATTTGAAGATGAAAATAAGCCTCTCTGAAGTCCTCCCTGAAGTCTCTGGACTCTACACGTGAAGCTGCATGAACTGCCTAGTAAAACAACTGCGCAACTGAGGCGCGAAAATGAGGCTCCCTTAGGTGTCTAATAAAATGCCAGGCGAAATAAAAAAAAAAACAGAAAGTGTTTTATAAGTCTAAAAACACTAGATTCAATATGAAATCATGCTAATAAAGCAATCGATTTAGCCCAAAACAGTGTCAACCAGTATTTAAGCTCTTAACCTAAGCCATCCTTCTATACTGAGTCTCAGAAAATGGCTTACCTTCCCTCATGGGGATTCCTGTCAGTCTTCTAGCAATACTGGGTCTTGTTAGAAAAAATGACTGATCATACCTTAAGCAGTTAAGCCTGCAAACTGTTCCCCCCAACTGAAGTTCTCCTGTACTCAACAGTCCTGCGTGGGAACAGCTATGGATTTTAGTTACGGGTGCTAAAATCATATTCCTCTCAGCAGAAATCTTCATCACTTTCTGCCTCAGAGTAAATAGTACAGACCGGCACTATTTTAAAATAAACTTTTGATTGAAGAAATAAAAACTACAAATCTAACACCACAAACTCTTTACCCTCCCGTGGAGATGCTACTTGTTAAAGCGGCAAAGAGAATGACTGAGGGGGGCGGAGCCTGAGGGGAGCAATATGGACAGCTCTGCTGTGTGCTCTCTTTGCCACTTCCTGTAGGGATTGAGAATATCCCACAAGTAAGGATGAAGCCGTGGACCGGATACACCAATGTAAGAGAAATCCCTGTCCCTGTTCTAATCTTGGAACGGGACGAATTACACTTATGGTAGAGAGGTCTTTTACACAACATAAGAACGCCTCTCTTTTTATCTGGTTTACAGACAACTGTGAAAGAAGAAATCTCCCTCTTGGGAGAAAATTTTTGAATTCCAGTTGATACCCGTTGGTCACGATTTCCAGTGCCCAGGGGTCCTTAACATCTCTTACCCAAGCCTGGGTAAAGAAAGAAAGTCTGCCTCCTACTAGATCCAGACCCGGATCGGGGGCCCTCCCTTCATGCTTTCTTTGTAGCAGCAACGGTCTTCTTGGGTTGCTTACCCTTGTTCCAAGCCTGGTTGGGTCTCCAGACGAACTTGGCCTGAGTAAAATTCCCTTCCTGCTTTGTGGAGGAAGAGGAAGCAGAGGGTACTCCTTTAAAATTTCGAAAGGAACAAAAATTATTTTGTTTACCCCTCATCTTAACAGACTTATCCTGAGGTAGAGCGTGACCTTTACCTCCAGTAATGTCAGAAATGATTTCCTTCAACTCGGGCCCGAATAGGGTCTTCCCCTTGAAAGGAATAGCTAAGAGCTTTGATTTAGATGACACATCAGCAGACCACAATTTTAACCATAACGCTCTACGCGCTAAAATGGCAAATCCTGCATTTTTCGCTGCCAACTTAGCAATTTGAAAGGAGGCATCTGTAATAAAAGAATTAGCTAGCTTGAGAGCCCTAATTCTATCTAAAATGTCCACTAAAGGGGTCTCAACCTTCAGAGACTCTTCTAGAGCATCAAACCAAAAAGCTGCTGCAGTAGTAACTGGAACAATGCAAGCTGTTGGTCGTAAAAGGAAACCCTGATGAATAAATAATTTCTTTAGAAGACCCTCTAACTTCTTATCCATAGGGTCTTTGAAAGCACAACTGTCCTCAAAAGGAATAGCTTTACGCTTAGCCAGGGTAGATATAGCTCCCTCCACCTTAGGGACCGTCTGCCAAGAGTCCTGAATGGTGTCTGATATGGGATACATTTTCTTGAAATTAGGAGGAGGAGAGAACGGTATACCCGGTCTGTCCCATTCCTTCTTTATAATTTCCGAAATTCTTTTAGGAACCAGAAAAACATCAGTGTAAGTAGGTACCTCTAGATATTTGTCCATTTTACACAATTTCTCTGGTGGTATCACAATAGGGTCACAGTCATCCAGAGTCGCTAAAACCTCCCGAAGTAACAGGCGGAGGTGTTCAAGCTTAAATTTAAAGGACATGACGTCCAAATCTGTCTGAGGTAACATACTTCCTGGGTCTGAAAGTTCTCCCTCAGACAACAATTCCCTGACCCCCAACTCAGAGACCTGTGAGGGTACATCGGAAATAGCCAACAAAGCATCAGAGTATTCAGTATTCACATTAATGCCTGTCCTACTACGTTTACCCTGTAACACTGGTAACTTAGATAATGCCTCTGTAAGGGTAGTTTACATAACTGCAGCCATATCCTGCAGAGTAAAATAATTTGACGCATTTGAGGAACTCTGTGTCGCTTGTGTGGGCGTTAAAGGTTGTGACACTTGAGGAGAATTAAAAGGCATATCCTGATTCTCTTCAGACTGAGAATCATCCTTAGGCACACTTTCTTTACCTAAAATATGCTTTTTGCATTGTATGGCCCTTTCAGTACAAGAGGTACACAAAGTAACAGGGGGTTCCACAATGGCACACATAGAACAATTAGTTTCCTCAATGTCAGACATGTTGAACAGACTAGTAATAGCCACAATAGTCGTAAATCACCTCATTTATAGATTCAAACAACCTTTAGAAAAATGTATACTGCGCCTTTAAGAAAAAAATATGCAACCATTTTTTCACAAACTGCACTAAAATGTTTAAAAACGCAAAACAATTAAATATAATAATTCAATTGGCCCAAAAATTATTGCACCCTATAAGTAAAAGGTGAAATTACCTTTTAATTCAAAAAAATATATTAAAAAAAGACCCCTGCACCTCCCCAGGGTACTGAAAAATGACTCGACAACGATCCGGTGATCAGAACACAACTTTAGGCCCCACCGGAGCTAATGCCTGCTGCCTTCTTAGTCAGAATAAACTGTGCTTCTGAGCGTGCGAAATAGGCCCCACCCATCTTGGACGTCATCTCAACAGTCTGTTTAACCGCATGGGAAGCGGTTTGAAAAAAGAAAGCCATGTGGTCCCCTGTACTGCAGTCCTATTGACTTTAACTAATAAATATATAAATGTCAAGCTACCTCTCCCAGTGTCAAGTTCAAATACAGATATGTCAAAGCAATGTGTATAAAACACAGGAATTTCAGTAACACCCTCAGTGATACAGGTTTACTGCTTACCCCTTCCCTTGCAGGGAAAAATGTCAGCCAGTTCTAATATAACAAGTCTCCTCAGAAATAAAAGACTGAGCATACCTCAATGCTGCTTGTAGCATGACACTGTTCTCCACACTGAAGATTTCTTTTGCACTACCTTCAGAAGCTCTGTGGGAACCAAAATGGATCTTAGTTACATCTGCTAAGATCATCAACCTCAGGGCAGAAATCTTCTTCATTCCATATCTCCCTGAGGAAAATAGTACTCACCGGTACCATTTAAAATAAAAAACCTCTTGATTGAAGACTCTAAAACCAACACCTCACTTTACCTCTTCCTATTACTAACACAGGCAAAGAGAATGACTGGGGGTGGAGGGAAGGGAGGAGCTATATATACAGCTCTGCTGTGGTGCTCTTTGCCACTTCCTGTTAGCAGGAGGTTTATATCCCACAAGGATGAAACCCGTGGACTCGTCGTATCTTGTAGAAGAGATAAATAAATTTTCCTTGTTTTCCAGAAATCTAATAAACCTTACAGGGAGGAACCTGAGGCGGCGGACAGAACTCGCAAGAAAACAGAATTTATGCTTACCTGATAAATTACTTTCTCCAACGGTGTGTCCGGTCCACGGCGTCATCCATAACTTGTGGGAATATTCTCTTCCCCAACAGGAAATGGCAAAGAGCACAGCAAAAGCTGTCCATATAGTCCCTCCTAGGCTCCGCCCACCCCAGTTATTCGACCGACGGACAGGAGAAAAACGGGAGAAACCATAGGGTGCCGTGGTGACTGTAGTTAAAGAAAGAAATTCATCAAACCTGATTAAAAAACCAGGGCGGGCCGTGGACCGGACACACCGTTGGAGAAAGTAATTTATCAGGTAAGCATAAATTCTGTTTTCTCCAACATTGGTGTGTCCGGTCCACAGCCTCATCCATAACTTGTGGGAACCAATACCAAAGCTTTAGGACACGGATGAAGGGAGGGAGCCAATCAGGTTACCTAAACAGAAGGCACCACGGCTTGCAAAACCCTTCTCCCAAAAATAGCCTCCGAAGAAGCAAAAGTATCAAATTTGTAGAATTTGGCAAAAGTGTGCAGGGAAGACCAAGTCGCTGCCTTACATATCTGATCAACAGAAGCCTCGTTCTTGAAGGCCCATGTGGAAGCCACAGCCCTAGTAGAGTGAGCTGTGATGCGTTCGGGAGGCTGCCGTCCGGCAGTCTCGTAAGCCAATAGGATGATGCTTTTCAGCCAAAAGGAAAGAGAGGTAGCAGTAGCTTTTTGACCTCTCCTCTTGCCAGAATAAACGACAAACAGAGAAGACGTTTGTCTGAAATCCTTTGTTGCTTCTAAATAGAACTTTAAAGCACGAACTACATCTAAATTGTGTAACAAACTTTCCTTCTTTGAAACTGGATTCGGACACAAAGAAGGGACAACTATTTCCTGGTTAATATTCTTGTTGGAAACAACCTTTGGAAGGAAACCAGGTTTAGTACGCAAAACAACCTTATCTAAATGGAACACCAGATAGGGCGGAGTACACTGCAGAGCAGATAACTCAAACTCTTCTAGCAGAAGAAATAGAAACCAAAAACAGAACTTTCCAAGATAACATCTTGATATCTATGGAATGTAGAGGTTCAAACGGAACCCCTTGAAGAACTGAAAGAACTAAATTCAGACTCCAGGGAGGAGTCAAAGATCTGTAAACAGGCTTGATCCTGACCAAAGCCTGAACAAAAGCTTGAACATCTGGCACAGCTGCCAGTCGTTTGTGTAACAAGACAGATAAAGCAGAAATCTGTCCCTTTAGAGAACTCGCTGATAATCCCTTATCCAAACCTTCTTGGAGAAAGGAAAGGATCCTAGGAATTTTGATCTTACTCCATGAGAATCCCTTGGATTCACACCAACAGATATATCTTTTCCATATTTTATGGTAAATTTTTCTAGTTACAGGTTTTCTGGCTTGTACCAGAGTATCTATCACAGAATCCGAAAACCCACGCTTAGATAAAATCAAGCGTTCAATTTCCAAGCCGTCAGCTGGAGGGAAACTAGATTTGGATGTTCGAAATGGACCCTGTACTAGAAGATCCTGTCTCAAAGGTAGCTTCCATGGTGGAGCCGATGACATATTCACCAGGTCTGCATACCAAGTCCTGCGTGGCCACGCAGGAGCTATCAAGATCACCGAGGCCCTCTCCTGTTTGTTCCTGGCTACCAGCCTGGGAATGAGGGGAAACGGTGGAAACACATAAGCTAGGTTGAAGGCCCAAGGCGCTACTAATGCATCCACTAGAGTCGCCTTGGGATCCCTGGATCTGGACCCGTAGCAAGGAACCTTGAAGTTCTGACGAGACGCCATCAGATCCATGTCTGGAATGCCCCATAATTGAGTCAACTGGGCAAATATCTCCGGGTGGAGTTCCCACTCCCCCGGATGGAATGTCTGACTCAGATAATCCGCCTCCCAGTTTTCCACTCCTGGGATGTGGATCGCAGATAGGTGGCAGGAGTGATCCTCCGCCAATTTTATGATTTTGGTCACTTCTCTCATCGCCAGGGAACTCCTTGTTCCCCCCTGATGGTTGATGTAAGCAACAGTCGTCATGTTCACTTTCCATCCGTGAGATCTGAGAAAGGCCAGAACGATGTCTGTGTGAGCCTTTGCCTTTGAAAGAGACGACACTTGTATCAGAATGTCGTCCAAGTAAGGTGCCGCTAGAAGGGACCCGAGTACCTTTGTGAAAATCCTTGGAGCAGTGGCTAGCCCGAATGGGAGAGCCACAAACTGGTAATGTTTGTTCAGAAAGGCGAACCTTAGGAACTGATGATGATCTTTGTGGATAGGAATATGTAGATACGCATCCTTTAGATCCACGGTAGTCATAAATTGACCCTCCTGGATTGTAGGTAAAATTGTTCGAATGGTTTCCATTTTGAACGATGGCACTCTGAGAAATTTGTTTAGAATCTTTAAATCCAGAATTGGTCTGAAAGTTCCCTCTTTTTTGGGAACTACAAACAGATTTGAGTAAAACCCCATTCCTTGTTCCACAGTTGGAACTGGGTGTATCACTCCCATTTTTAACAGGTCTTCTACACAATGTAAGAATGCCTGTCTCTTTATTTGGTTTGAAGATAAGTGAGACATGTGGAACCTTCCCCTTGGGGGTAGTTCCTTGAATTCCAGAAGATAACCCTGAGAAACTATTTCTAGTGCCCAGGGATCCTGAACATCTCTTGCCCAAGCCTGAGCGAAGAGAGAGAGTCTGCCCCCAACTAGATCCGGTCCCGGATCGGGGGCTACTCCTTCATGCTGTTTTGGTAGCAGCAGCAGGCTTCTTGGCCTGCTTACCCTTGTTCCAGCCTTGCATCGGTTTCCAAGCTGGTTTGGTTTGCGAAGCATTACCCTCTTGTCTAGAGGCTGCAGAGTTGGAGGCCGGTCCGTTCCTGAAATTGCGAAAGGAACGAAAATTAGACTTATTCTTGGCCTTGAAAGGCCTATCTTGTGGGAGGGCGTGGCCCTTACCCCCAGTGATATCTGAGATAATCTCTTTCAATTCTGGCCCAAAAAGGGTTTTACCCTTGAAAGGGATATTAAGCAATTTTGTCTTGGAAGATACATCCGCTGACCAAGACTTTAGCCAGAGCGCTCTGCGCGCCACAATTGCAAACCCTGAATTTTTCGCCGCTAATCTAGCTAACTGCAAAGCGGCATCTAAAATAAAGGAATTAGCTAACTTAAGTGCGTGAATTCTGTCCATAACCTCCTCATACGGAGTCTCTCTACCGAGCGACTTTTCTAGTTCCTCGAACCAGAACCACGCTGCTGTAGTGACAGGAACAATGCACGAAATGGGTTGCAGGAGGTAACCTTGCTGTACAGAAATCTTTTTAAGCAAACCCTCCAATTTTTTATCCATAGGATCTTTGAAAGCACAATTATCCTCGATAGGAATAGTAGTGCGCTTGTTTAGTGTAGAAACTGCCCCCTCCACCTTAGGGACTGTCTGCCATAAGTCCTTTCTGGGGTCGACCATAGGAAATAATTTCTTAAATATAGGAGGGGGGACAAAAGGTATGCCGGGCTTCTCCCACTCCTTATTCACTATGTCCGCCACCCGCTTGGGTATAGGAAAAGCGTTGGGGTGCACCGGAACCTCTAGGAACTTGTCCATCTTGCACAATTTTTCTGGAATGACCAGGTTGTCACAATCATCCAGAGTAGATAGCACCTCCTTAAGCAGTGCGCGGAGATGCTCTAATTTAAATTTAAATGTCACAACATCAGGTTCTGCCTGTTGAGAAATTCTACCTGAATCCGAAATTTCCCCATCTGACAAAACCTCCCTCATGGCCACATCAGATGGTGTGAGGGTATGACAGAGCAATTATCATCAGCGCCCTCCTGCTCTACAGTGTTTAAAAGCAGAGCAATCGCGCTTTCTCTGAAATGCAGGCATTTTGGATAAAATATTTGCTATGGAGTTATCCATTACTGCCGTCAATTGTTGCATAGTAACAAGCATTGGCGCGCTAGAAGTACTAGGGGTCGCCTGCGCGGGCATAACTGGTATAGACACAGAAGGAGAAGATGTAGAACTATCTCTACTCCCTTCATCTGATGAATCATCTTGGGCAACTTTACTATCTGTGGCAGTACTGTCCTTACTTTGTTTGGACGCTATGGCACAATTATCACACAATTTTGAAGGGGGAGACACATTGGCTTCCATACATACAGAACATAGTTTATCTGAAGGCACAGACATGTTAAACAGGTTTAAACTTGTCAATAAAGTACAAAAACCGTTTTAAAACAAAACCGTTACTGTCTCTTTAAATTTTAAACAGGGCACACTTTTTTACTGAATATGTGAAAAACTATGAAGGAATTGTTCAATTTTAACCAAATTTTCACCACAGTGTCTTAAAGCATTCAAAGCATTGCACCCCAAATTTCAGACCTTTAACCCTTAAAATGAGGAAACCGGAGCCGTTTACAGTTTTAACCCCTCTACAGTCCCAGCTACAGCCTTTGCTGCGACTTTACCAAACCCAGGGGGTATACGATACCAAATGAAGTCTTCTAGGAACCTTTTCAACTACTTCCAGACCCACACACATGCAGCTGCATGTCCTGCTCTCAAAAGTAACTGTGCAGTAATGGCGCGAAAATGAGGCTCTGCCTACTACAGAGAAGGCCCTTCCTGACTGGGAAGGTGTCTAAACCAGTGCCTGACGTAAAAAAACGTTCCCCAAAGTTATAAAGTGTGAATTTCAACATCAAGCTGTATAAAATGCCCAAATAAAGCAATCGATCTAGCCCATAAAAGTGTCTACCAGTTTTATAGCCCATATTAAGCCCTTTATTCTGTTTGAGACTAAGAAAATGGCTTACCGGTCCCCATGAGGGGAAATGACAGCCTTCCAGCATTACACAGTCTTGTTAGAAATATGGCTAGTCATACCTTAATCAGAAAAGTCTGCCAACTGTTCCCCCCAACTGAAGTTATCTCATCTCAACAGTCCTATGTGGGAACAGAAAACGATTTTAGTTACTGCTGCTAAAGTCATACTCCTCTCACAAACAGAACTCTTCATCCTTTTCTGTTTCAGAGTAAATAGTACATACCAGCACTATTTTAAAATAACAAACTCTTGATAGTAGAATAAAAAACTACAACTAAACACCACATACTCTTCACCATCTGTGGATATGCTGCTTGTTCAGCGGCAAAATGAATGACTGGGTTGGGCGGAGCCTAGGAGGGACTATATGGACAGCTTTTGCTGTGCTCTTTGCCATTTCCTGTTGGGGAAGAGAATATTCCCACAAGTTATGGATGACGGCGTGGACCGGACACACCAATGTTGGAGAAATCAGCCCGATCGAATACGATCGGGTTGATTGAAACCCCCTGCTAGTGGCCGATTGGCTGCAAATCTGCAGGGGGCAGCATTGCACCAGTAGTTCACAAGAACTGCTGGTGAAATGATAAATGCCAACAGCGTATATTTTCTGTAGCACTTTGATAATGAAACTATTTTTCTTTGCTGCCCCAGATGGAATAAAAATGGTATTGCAGCCAAAAGGTATTTGGATGCTCAGAGAAGCATTTCCCAAATAACCTATGAGGGACAAGCTTTGGTCAGGGTGTATTCAATATTCTGTGTGAATGATTTAAGAAAAGAAGAAGTGGTTTATCTTTGGATACATTTTCTCACACACACTAGACAAGACAGACAGACTCAAAGAAGGAGAATCACTTTGACAGAGAGAAAACACACAGATTTGTGCGAAGTATCTTCTCTGCAATTTTGGCAGACTTTCTTAGAATAAGAAAGATAATAATTTGAGGCCTGTATATTTGCAATAGTGGACTAAATCCTTCTTATATGACCCACAAGAAACTCTGGAAGATGAACAGTCACCTGGTTATTTGGTAGAGTATACGCAATTGTTAAGAATATATCATATTTAAATCAAAGGTATTATATAGCTATAGTCGAATTGAAGCTGGTGATTCAAAGGCATATTTGGTATTTTAAGTTTATATTCATTATCCTGTGCAGTTTAGAACTAGTCATATCAATGCTAAATAATTTTATTTGCTAGAAAAGAATTTGTACTTTTATATTTATAAGTCAATCTTACTTATTGTGAAATCTCTTAGAAATTGCATATAAATTGGTTATTGTGTTAATATATAATATCTCTGATGGTTATAAGTTAAGCATTAGAGTTATTGTCGAATTAGAGACTATTCTGGTATTATCATTTGGGGTATTTTAATGCGATTCATTGTGTGTAAAAGGAAATTTATGCTTACCTGATAAATTGATTTCTTCTACGATACGACGAGTCTACGGATTTCATCCTTACTTGTGGGATATTATCCTCCTGCTAACAGGAAGTGGCAAAGAGCACCACAGCAGAGCTGTATATATAGCTCCTCCCTTCCCCTCCACTCCCAGTCATTCGACCAAAGGTTTAGGAAGAGAAAGGAAAAGCTAAAAAGGTGCAGAGGTGACTGAAGTTGTAAATAATAAAAAATATAATCTGTCTTAAATTGACAGGGAGGGCCGTGGACTTGTTGTATCGTAGAAGAAATCAATTTATCAGGTAAGCATAAATTTCCTTTTCTTCTACAAGGTATGATGAGTCCACAGATTTCATCCTTACTTGTGGGATACAATACCAAAGCTACAGGACATGGATGAAAGGGAGGGACAAGACAGAGACCTAAATGGAAGGCACCACTGCTTGAAGAACTTTTCTCCTAAAAACAGCCTCAGAAGAAGCAAAAATATCAAATTTGTAAAATTTAGAAAAAGTATGAAGGGACAACCAAGTCGCAGCCTTACAAATCTGTTCAACAGAAGCATCATTTTTAAAAGCCCATGTGGAAGCTACAGCCCTAGTAGCATGAGCCGTAATTATTTCAGGACTCTGCTGTCCAGCAGTCTCATATGCCAGGCGAATGATACTCCTCAGCCAAAAAGAAAGAGGTAGCCGTAGCTTTCTGACCCCTACGCTTTCCAGAGAAGACAATGAATAATTAAGATGATTGACGGAAATCCTTAGTTGCCTGTAAGTAAAACTTTAAGGCACGGACCACGTCCAGGTTATGTAACAGACGCTCCTTCTTAGAAGAAGTATTAGGACACAAGGAAGGAATAACAATTTCCTGATTAATATTCTTATTTGAAACAACCTTAGGAAGAAACCAGGTTTGGTACATAAAACCACCTTATCAGAATAAAATATGAGATAAGGTGAAACAAACTAACGCTGAAAGCTCAGAAACTCTTCGAGCAGAAGAAATAGCAACTAAAAACAGAACTTTCCAAGATAACAATTTAATATCTATGGAATGCATAGGTTCAAACGGAACCCCTTGAAGAACTTGAAGAACTAAATTCAAACTCCAGGGAGGAGTAATTGGTCTAAATACAGGCCTAATTCTCGATAGAGCCTGACAAAAAGACTAAACATTTGGCACATCTGCCAAACGTTTGTGAAGCAAAATTGACAAAGCAGAAATTTGCCCCTTTAAGGAACTTACTGATAACCCTTTCTCCAATCCTTCTTGGAGAAAAGACAGAATCCTGGGAATCCTAACTTTACTCCATGAGTAACCCTTGGATTCACACCAATAAAGATATTTACGCCATATCTTATGATAGATTTTTCTAGTGACAGGCTTTCTAGCCTGTATCAAAGTATTGATGACCGAATCAGAGAATCCTCGCTTAGAAAAAATTAAGCGTTCAATCTCCACGCAGTCAGCTGCAGAGAAATTAGATTTGGATGTTGGAAAGGACCTTGAATGAGAAGGTCCTGTCTCAAAGGAAGTTTCCACGGTGGCAGAGAGGACATGTCCACTAAATCCGCATACCAAGCCCTGCGTGGCCACGCAGGTACTATCAGAATTACTGAAGCTCTCTCCTGCTTGATTCGAGCAATCACACGTGGAAGGAGAGGAAACGATGGAAACACATAAGCTAGGCTGAACAACCAAGGCACTGCCAAGGCATCTATCAGTTCGGCCTGGGGATCCCTTGACCTGGATCCGTAACGTGGAAGCTTGGCATTCTGGCGAGATGCCATCAGATCCAGTTCCAGTCTGCCCCATTTGCGAATCAATGAAGCAAACACCTCCGGATGGAGTTCCCACTCCCCCGGATGAAAAGTCTGACGACTTAAAAAAATCTGCTTCCCAATTTTCTACTCCTGGGATGTAGATTGCCGACAGATAACAAAAGTGGGTCTCCGCCCATCGGATTATCTTGGATACTTCTATCATCGCTAAGGAACTCCTTGTTCCCCCTTGATGATTGATATATGCCACAGTCATGATGTTGTCCGACTGGAATCTGATGAATTTGGCCGAAGCCAACTGAAGCCATGCCTGAAGTGCATTGAATATTGCTCTCAGCTCCAGAATATTTATTGGAAGTAGAGACTCCACCTAAGTCCAAACACCATGAGCCTTCAGGGAATTCCAGACTGTACCCCAGCCCAGAAGGCTGGCGTCCATTGTCACTATCACCCACGAGGGTCCGCGGAAACAAGTCACCTGGGACAGATGATCCAGCGACAACCACCAAAGAAGAGAGTCTCTGGTCTCCTGATCCAGATTTATCTGAGGAGATAAATTCGCATAGTCCCCATTCCACTGTCCGAGCATGCACAGCTGCAGTGGTCTGAGATGAAAGCGAGCAAACGGAACGATGTCCATTGCTGCTACCATTAATCCAACTACCTCCATACACTGAGCCACTGATGGCCGAGGAATGGACTGAAGTGCTCGGCAAGTATTTAGAATCTTTGATTTTCTGACCTCCGTCAGAAAATTTTTCATGTCTACCGAGTCTATCAGAGTTCTCAAGAAGGGGACCCTTGTCTGTGGAACTAGTGAACTCTTTTCTATGTTCACCTTCCAACCGAGTTCTCAGAAAAGATAGGACTGTGTCCGTGTGAGATTTTGTCAGATGATAATTTGATGCCTGGATCAAAATGTCTTCCAGATAAAGCGCCACTGCTATGCCTCGCGGTCTGAGAACCGCCAGAAGGGACCCTAAAACCTTTGTGAAGATTCTGGGTGCTGTGGCCAACCCGAAAGGAAGAGCCACGAACTGATAATGTTTGTCCAGGAAGGCAAACCTTAAAAACTGATGATGATCCTTGTAGATAGGAATATGAAGGTAAGCATCCTTCAAGTCCACGGTAGTCATATATTGACCCTCCTGGATCATTGGTAAGATTGTTCATATAGTCTCCATCTTGAATGATGGGACTTTGAGAATCTTGTGTAGACACTTGAGATCTAAAATGGGTCTGAAAGTTCCCTCTTTTTTGGGAACCACAAAAAGATTTGAGTAAAACCCCTGTCCCGGTTTTGGAACAGGACAAATCACTCCCATGGCAGAGAGGTCTTTTACACAGCGTAAGAACGCCTCTCTTTATCTGGTCTACAGATAATCGTGAAAGATGAAATCTCCCTCTTGTGAGAAAATCCTTGAATTCTAGTTGATACCCGTGGGTCACGATTTCCAGCGCCCAGGGGTCCTGAACATCTCTCGCCCAAGCGAAAAAAGAAAGTCTGCCCCCTACTAGATCCGGTCCCGGATCAGGGGCCGCCCCTTCATGCTGTCTTTGTAGCAGCAGCGGGCTTCTTGAATTGTTTACCTTTATTCCAAGCCTGGTTGGGTCTCCAGACTGACTTAGATTATGCAAAATTCCCTTCCTGCTTTGTGGAAGAAGAGGAAACAGAGGGTCCTCCTTTAAAATTTCGAAAGGAACGAAAATTATTTTGTTTACCCCTCATCTTAACAGACTTATCCTGAGGTAGGGCATGGCCTTTACCTCCAGTAATGATTTCCTTCAATTCAGGCCTGAAAAGGGTCTTACCTTTAAAGGGAATAGCTAAAAGCTTAGTTTTTGATGACACGTCAGCAGACCAAGATTCAAGCCATAACGCTCTATGCACTAGAATGCTAAATTAGCGGCGAAAAATGCAGGATTTACTAATTTGAAAAGCGGCATCAGTAATAAAATAATTAGCTAACTTGAGAGCCTTAATTCTATCCAAAATGTCATCTAATGGAGTCTCAACCCTCAGAGACTCTTCTAGAGCCTCAAACCAAAAAGCTGTGCAGTAGTTACTGGAACAATGCAAGCCGTAGGTTGTAAAAGGAAACCCTGATGAATAAATAATTTCTTTAGAAGACCCTCTAACTTTTTATCCATAGGGTCTTTGAAAGCACAACTGTCCTCAATGGGTATAGTTGTACGCTTAGCCAGGGTAGATATAGCTCCCTCCACCTTAGGGACCATTTGCCACGAGTCCCGAATGGTGTCTGATATGGGAAACATTTTCTTAAAATTAGGAGGGGGAGAAAACGGTATACCTTGTCTATCCCATTCCTTTTTTACAATTTCCAAAATTCTTTTAGGAACCGGAAAAACATCAGTGTAAGTAGGCACCTCTAGATATTTGTCCATCTTACACAATTTCTCTGGTGGTAACACAATAGGATCACAATCATCCAGAGTCTCTAAAACCTCCCGAAGTAACAGGCGGAAGTATTAAAGCTTAAATTTAAAGGACATGACGTCCGAATCTGTCTGAGGTAACACATTCCCTGAGACTGAAAGCTCTCCCTCAGACAGAAATTCCCTGACCCCAACTCAGAGCACTGTGAGGCTACATCGGAAATAGCCAATAAAGCATCAGAGTATTCAGTAGTCACATTAATACCTGACCTACTGCATTTACCCTGTAACACTGGTAATTTAGATAATACCTCTGTAAGGGTAGTTGACATAACTGCAGCCATCTCCTGCAGAGTAAAAGAATTAGACGCACTAGAGGTACCTGGCGTTGCTTGTGTGGGTGTTAAATGTTGTGACACTTGGGGAGAATTGGATGGCATATCCCGATTCTCTTCAGACTGAGAATCATCCTTAGGCACACTTTCTTGACCTAATATATGGTCTTTACAATGTAAGGCCCTTTCAGTACAAGGGGTACACAATTTAAGAGGGGGTTCCACAATAACTTCTAAACACATAGAACAATGAGATTCCTCAATGTCAGACATATTGAACAGACTAGTAATAACCACAATAGTCGTTAAACACTTTATTTATTGCCTTAAACAAATTTTTGAGAAACGTGTACTGCGCCCTTAAGAAAAAAAAAAAAGCACAATTTTTCCAAAAATGCTTCAAAAACATTAATTAGCTCTAAAAATTAACTGTAGCTCATTAATAGCTCCAAAAATTATTGCACCCCAATAGTAAGGGGAGAAATTAACCTCTAAAAGGAACTTAAATCACAAAAAATGTCAAATTTACAAAAAAATACCCCCTGCACCTCGCCATAGCAGCCACCTGCCCCCAGGGTACTTCAAAATGACGTGCCAATGATCCGGACACTAGAACCACTGTCTGGGATCAACCGGAGTTAATGCCTGCTGCTTCTCAGCCAGAGGAAAGTGCGCATCTGAGCGTGCGAAATTAAGCCCCGCCCATCATGTCCGATGATCGAGTAGGCCTAAAACAACCGCATGGTGAAGTGGTTTTAAGAAAAACTAAGTGGAACTCTTTTAAACCCCAAATAACACATCAGTATTGATAAACCGGTTATTTAGTGCAACAAAAACCGATTAACATTGCCTCTCCAAGTGTCTCATATAATCCATTATGATGAATGCCCAATATGTCAACAGAATAATTAAGTATAGGTCCAGTAACATCCCTTTGTTTAACAGGTCTACTACTTACCCCTTTCCCTAGAAGGGAAATAAATGCCAGCCAGTTCTGATATATCAAGTCTCCTCAGAAATAAAGGGCTGCACATACCTCAATGCGGCTTGTAGCATGAAACCGTTCTCCACACTGAAGATGTCTCTTGTATTACCTTCAGAAGCTCTGTGGGAACCAATGTGGATCCTAGTTACATCTACTAAGATCATAAACCTCAGGGCAGAAATCTTCTTTCATATCCCCCTGAGGAAAATAGTACTCACCGGTACCATTTAAAAATAACAAAACTTCTTGATTGAAGAAACTAAAACTAACACCTCACTTTACCTCTTCCTAGTATAACACAGGCAAAGAGAATGACAGGGGGTGGAGGGGAAGGGAGGAGCTATATATACAGCTCTGCTGTGGTGCTCTTTGCCACTTACTGTTAGCAAAAGGATAATATCCCACAAGTAAGGATGAAATCTGTGGTCTCGTCGTATCTTGTAGAAGAAAGCTAATTTTAGAGATATATTTTGGTTTGCTTTGTAAAGAATACTGTAACAGCATAGACATATAATTGGTTCATAATCTAGTTTCTAAATAAATATAAATTCAAGGTGTCTATAAAAAGGTAACTAATCTAGATTTTAATAAATATATTGTTACGTATATACATTTTATTGGTTGGCAACTGCTGAGATAATATTTACAACATTTTATTGGAGGTTACTGCTAAGATAATAAAACACAATTTATGCTTACCTGATAAATTTATTTCTCTTGTGGTGTATCCAGTCCACGGATCATCCATTACTTGTGGGATATTCTCCTTCTCAACAGGAAGTTGCAAGAGGACACCCACAGCAGAGCTGCTATATAGCTCCTCCCCTCACTGCCATATCCAGTCATTCGACCGAAACAAGCCGAGAAAGGAGAAACCATAGGGTGCAGTGGTGACTGTAGTTTAAATCTAAAATTTTGACCTGACTTAAAATGACAGGGCGGGCCGTGGACTGGATACACCACAAGAGAAATAAATTTATCAGGTAAGCATAAATTGTGTTTTCTCTTGTAAGGTGTATCCAGTCCACGGTCATCCATTACTTGTGGGATACCAATACCAAAGCTAAAGTACACGGATGAAGGGAGGGACAAGGCAGAAGAAGCAAAATTTGTAGAATTTTGAAAAAGTATGAAGCGAAGACCAAGTCGCCG